>NW_014577408.1:130338-139349 GCF_000485595.1 Priapulus caudatus
CTATATATATACACACATATATACACGCTATATATATACACACATATACTATATTATCCTATATTATATAGCATCCTATATTATCTTAATCCTGCCGCCAACAGGTGGCATTCTTGTCAACAGACAAGACCATTCCTCACAGGGACAGCCACTGTTTGAAAGTGGAGTCAATCTGCGCCACCAGGATAGTCAAACGCTATGAACCATGTGTGACGTTCAAAGCTATATCTCCATAAAAAGAAGAGGTATGGAAACAAAGTAAAGTTTGAGTGTGAGGTGGATGTCCAACGCTAATTTATATGTAATTTTTATCGAGTTGCACGTAATATATCATCGGTAAAATTAGACAAGCAAATGTTGAATTTCTCATGGTTTAGAGTGTCCTACTCCTCCTATATTATCTTACTCCTGATGTTATGTTATGTTGTGTTATGTCATGTTATGTTATGTTATGTTATGTTACAAGGAGTGAATAATATAGAGAGTGTATACCATGAGTGTATAATATATCTCTATATTATATAAACTCCTGATGTTATGTTATGTTATGTTATGTTATGTTATGTTATGTTATGTTATGTTACGTCTTGTTATCAGGAGTGAATAATAACAGATTATAATAATCAATTTTTATTCACTCCTGAAAGTAATCACTGCACTTACATCCAAGTGAAATAATCGAATAATTGCGTGTAATTTCAGGGATAAAACCTAAGAGCGTGTATAGAGTAAACACTAATGCACATACTAGGCGTAAACGGCGTATCGGCATACATTAACCGCATGCAGGTTCAGGTTTGGCACAGTGTCGTACGCCTGCGTCATATGTTCCCGCACAGAAGCTAGCGTTGACAGTTCGTGTACGCAAACGCGTCGACTGCTCTAGTATAACAGGTAACCGGTCGTCGTTACGGCTGCTAGATGACGAATGCAGGCTAACACGTTTTCCCCGTGGCTGTTTAGGTGGTCGTCTGTCAACCGTCGACCTGTTTGACTGCCTACGACCGGAGAAAAAAATGCATCAATCCAGCTATTGCCGCAAGTCTGCTAGACGTGCTCCGCAGGAACCAACGTAAGTTCATGGCCCGTTCTCAGCAACATCGAAAGTGACTGATTACAGTCACAACTAGTGGCTAAGATGTTTCTGGCAGTAAGCTCTTTGTCACGCCATGTGGAAACGGGATAGATAAAAATAAAAGACCGAGTACCTTTACATTCTGATACTGAAATTGGAAAAGGAATTGAGAGGCTGAGAGTGGGCGGAACGTGTGAAAGATATGGTTGGGGAATAGAGAACAACAGTAGTAAAAAGTAGATATTAGTGAAAGATTGAAGGGACGAGAGTGAATAAAAGCTGGAATTGGCTGGACAGAGACAGAGAGAGAGAGAGAGAGAGAGAGAGAGAGAGAGAGAGAGATAGAAAGAGAAAGCGAGATAGAGAATGGGAGAGCGAAAGAGCGACATATATAGATATATAATCATACATGTATATATTATTCGGTTACATTCCGCTCGATCTCGTCAATGACCGTCTACAGGTGGCACTGGTGACGCAAACGGCTTGCGAGAGCACGCTGTCTATTGTACTACTGTAGTATACGAACTCGACACGCAAGCTTAGATAGGGCCTACACGTAGGCTCTCCGCGTTCGACGAGACCTCTAACCTCTACCGACCCAGGCGAAATGGCAGCAGCATCACCACAACGGCAACAAGAGTCATCACAGCGTTAATTCGCTCAAGGATAAACTGCAATTTCATTTTGCTAGTCTATACACGGGCCGTTTCACACGAGGACGCGACCGCCGGTGCTGGCTACCTACTCGTACGTTACGCTGAACAAAAGGAGCAATTAGTAAATGGCTCGACATGCGTGCTCTCCAGTCCTCGAGTTGCACCGTGGTTGTCTATACAGTATTGCGTATACTCGCAGTGGCGGCGACATACAGTTACATGCGGGCGCCGAAGCAGAGACTACCTCACCGCGCCGGGAAGGAGTTGCCGGGAAAAAATGCTCCAAATTTTAATAAAAGATAAAGCGGGCGCGTGCACACGTGCCAAATGGTCGACAAATTTAATTAATAAAATTTTAATTATGAATGAAACGAAATCGTGCGGCGTGCGTGTCTTTTTTTTCGCTCCATGAAGCCAAACATGCTCCCCTGATGCTATGCTGGCTACGTGCGGGGGACGGGATGCGTAGTATGTCTAGTCCGTGCATAGCTTCGCTTACCTACCGAGTAGCGAGCTCCATCAAACGCCAACCGACAACAAACTCGGTTGTTTCTCCCTTAATTTATCGGCGATGATTCACAGTTGTAATCGCTGTAAAACCTTCAACTTTTGTTTTGTTTAAAATGACTTCATTTACGCGTATAGCCTCGTAGTTACTTACCGAAACAAAATTGCATTCAACATGCACGTGCGTATATATATACATATACATATATATATATATATTTAACAGTGGAATAGCGAATGGCATACATGGATTGAAAGGCCCCATCTCACAGAACGACAAGCAAACGTAAAGAGAGCGGGTTGTAACATCGCCTGCAGGCCATGCGCGGTAGTACAGCGCTAGCTCCAGTTCACAACACGGCGACTTATACGCGTGCACATGCACTCGTCCGCGCCCGCCGCTACACGACAAGACAAATAAGGCTAATCCTACTACTAACGGGCGTTTCTTGGCAATTGCCCCGAGTAAAATGTAGGAGGCGGTATATAAGGTGTGACGCCTTACACACCGGGTAGTATCTGTCTTGTGCCTCTAGTGCAAGTTGGTTTACCCACGGGATAACATATGCCTTTCCTTGTAGCGCGAGATTAATTGTGGGTAGGATAATATCTGCCCCTCTCTCGAGTGTGAGATGATCTAGCCACCGTATAATCTCCTTCTTTATTGCGAGATTAATTGTGCGTAGGATAATATCTGCCTATCGCTCGAGTGTGAGATTATTTATCCACACGACAATATCTGCCTCTGCCGCTATAGCGCGGGATCGTTTACCCGACGGGTAATATCTGCCGCTCACTCTCGCGCGCCGTGCACCGTCACTCCGAAAAAACTAAACCTACTCACTCACTCACCACTCATCTCAACTCCTCACTCACTCACTTCACTCACTCCACTTACTCACTCATCACTCACTGTCACCACTTCACTCACCTCACTCCACTCACTCACTCACTCACTCACTCACTCACTCACTCACTCACTCACTCACTCACTCACTCACTCACTCACTCACTCACTCACTCACTCACTCACCGGATAAGCGATGTGAGACAGGTGCTATTGAGTTACAGGCGTAATGATCGCTACCCGATCGGTCGATGCACAATTATCTCAGACGTTCAGATTCTGGTTGAAAGTGAGTTTAAATCCCAGAGGAAACGCGCGCCCTTCATAGCGGCAGGTGGTTTCGAAATCGTGCATAATGTTTCACTGAGTATTGTAAGGCGGGGGCTTTCGCTCGTCGACGAATGCGTGAGAATGAATTCAAACGACGACGGGCGACGGGGCAAAAGCGGATCCGACGCAGTTTTCTGGTCGTATATGTAGCTGCAGCCTAGAAAATAAAACAAAGCAAATAAGCAAATAAATAAATCACAGTATTGTACCTACTCCTGTCTTAGGTTGGCCGATCGAATAGTTGCGCTCTGGTTTTATATTGTTTTTAGAGGCCTCTGCAGCCGCTACGTACACATTCGCATTTCTGCATTATAGTGGATGACCCGTTATATTAACAGAATTTTTACCCTTCTAAAAACACATTGGGTAGAAGAACGAAAATCTCTATCTGTTAAGAGCTGCAGTATTCCCCGTTTTGAGAAGACCCCGGTTTACGAAAAACCAAACTTCAAACACCTCCATCTAGCTATAATAGGTGGCCCAGTTATTTCAAAGATGGCGACAAAGTACGTTGATACACCTTAGTAAAAACTATAAAGGCAACCAGGCCTTCATAGATAAAACACCACGATGATTTGCTCTCAGGCTGCTCTGCTCCATAATACTACTCATTTTATGGTTCATCCATGGTACCAAGAGTACATATAGCGTTATCTATGCCCCTGATAGCTTTCGCTTGGTCTAATTTTGAGATAAATATGACACTATTTCATACTAAGAACTTTGGTTATTAAATTCAGATTATATCTGAGACCGCTCAACAAGAGTAGCGTCTAAGATGCTATACAGTGATACGGTAGCGTATGGATACACACAGTCTGTATGTACATGAGATGTAGACCGTTCTAATACGGTATAATTATATAATCAACAATTCAGCGTAATATATGATCAAGAGCTTATAATACATCTAGGTATTATTAGGTATTATTAGCTCTTGATATGATGCATAGGTATGATTCTCTAACTAGCATTGATATATTGATTTGACATTGTAATTGTGATCGTAACTGGCGCTATATTTTTATTTCCGTGCTGCCGAAACTCAAATTAAATAGTGGTTTCAAATCACATAAAATAAAACCACCTACACATACATGTAATGTACCTCTAGTTTAAGAGGCTATAATGTGTTCAATATGTAAGTTAAACGTAGACTGTTTGGTCGATGTTTTCGGTGTAGATTCATACAAGCGCACGCAAAACACGTAAACCCGGAGCTACCACCGCAATACATCCGGAAGTACTAATACAAAAGTAGTAAATCTAAAAGTAAAGGAAGTACAGGACCTATAATGGCACAATAATATATATTGATTACGAGGGCGCGTTGGAAGTTTTGCATAAAACGTAAGCAGAAAACCCCCCGTTGTGCGGCTGGCGGACACATACGTGTTTTTACGATGTACGACTGCGGAAGTGATTTGGATGTTATAAGGGTAACGAGGACCGACATACGCGAGGTTGTTAGTTGACACCAGCGGCGAATTTTGTTTAGTATTAATTAACCGGCGATAGGTAGAAAATTTGTGAATTAAACTTAACGATTTAAAATTAAGCACAGCGAATTAGAGAATACTCACTCACTGAGAATTTTACGCATTTTCTCCGCTGTGTGTTGTGCCCCTTATGTCTGCGAGTGAACAAACTGTAGTATAATATTCACGATCTCCCTGATGCTACTTACGCTTAAGGGGTCGTTGTCGTAACAGGTACTACAGATATGCACCCGAGGTACATATATGTATACACAAAGTGTACCAGACTTGTACTACAGAAGTGTACCCTAACCCTAACACTAATCCTAACCCTAACCCTAACCCTAACCCTAACTCTAACCCTAACCCTAACCCTAAACATACCTCATATAAAAATATAAACATAATACTAAACAACCTAAAACTACCTCGGGTACATAAATGTAGTACCTGTTACGACAACGACCCTTCGTGCGCTACTTACGGTCACACACAAAATGTCTCACTGCAAAACATTTGATGGGATTTCGTGCATCACACAGGTTACAACAATGACGACGATGGCGAAGAGGAAGATAAATACCATGGTTACCGTCATGAAGAGGACGATGAAGAAGATAAATACCATGGTTACCGTCATGAAGAGGACGATGAAGAAGATAAATACCATGATGAAGAGGACGATGAAGAAGATAAATACCATGGTTACCGTCATGAAGATGACGATGAAGAAGATAAATACCATGGTTACCATGATGAAGAGGACGATGATAAGGATAAATACCATGGTTACCGTGATGAAGAGGACGACGAAGAAGATAAATACCATGGTTACCGTGATGAAGAGGACGATGAAGAAGATAAATACCATGGTTACCGTCATGAAGATGACGATGAAGAAGATAAATACCATGGTTACCGTCATGAAGATGACGATGAAGACAATAAATACCATAGACATCTTCATGAAGAGGACGACGAAGAAGATAAATAATTTGATTTCGGGTGACTATGTCGATGACAGCGGCTACGGAAAAATAGGTAGGTGCCATCTCTATTTTCTTGTTTTTCTACCTCCATTTGTGGGGCATATAGCCTCAGCATGCTGTGAGTATTTTGCCTTGGATTCATTACCAGTCGCTGTCCAGCAACGCTGTTCTATAGGTATCACACTGGAAAATCATTTCCCATAAGCGACCATGCTTACGAAAAAATTGCCATAAATCAGCAAATATTTTTTTGAGAAATCACAATGCCATCCTCTGAATCCACGTCGCAACTGACACCATATATGTTGTTAACTCAAAAGTTCTTCCATAATTTTTTTTTGTAAACAAGCTTTTGCCGGCACGCACTCGAAATGGCTACTTTGCAATGTCATTTTACGCGAAAAAGTAGGCTTCCTTCGAAAATTCCCCGGTCGCCACAGCAACGCACGCCGGACGAGCCGCTTACACTGTCGGATTTAGCAGAGATTCTAGTTTCTGAAATTAACAAATGCAAAGAGTTCTAAGCATTTCTAATGAGAAATAACGAATTCAAGCGCATGCATACACTGAAAAACGATCTCATTCTGATTGACTGATTTACCACCGTAGTACCACAGACTAACCGTTAGTCTATAAGAGGGTTCCGCGACTTGCACTAAAAATAGCAATATTACCCACAATCCTGTGCCGTCGGCCATACCGGTTCCAAAAAGAGCGAACATGTGTTGCGTGTAATCTGCCGATCTGCACAATTAACCGATTTTACATTGGCTATAGTGTTATTATTGCAATAGATAATATTAGCAGTAAGTGGATCCCGATTTTGCAGACAGGGTTATCAGCTGGTTTTGGTGTGCTAGAGTTCGAGATGATTGTGCAGACCCGGTTAATGGGCGCCGGTTTTACAGGGTGTTGCAGGCAGGTTATCAGCGTGGGTTGTGTTAATTGCTAGAGTTCGATGAGATTGCGCAGGCCCGGTTTTGCAAGCAGGTTTATCATCGTGGGTTTTAGGTGCTAGAGTTCAATAAGGCTGCCACACAGTCGGCAGATTCGTAGATTGAGCAGATCGGAAGATTGCACGCAAAACATATGTTCAAAGACTTGAGTTTGTTTACATCGTGAGAGTTTAGAAATTTCACCGATTTTACTGCATCTACTCTAGCTATCAAACGCAGCTTTTTATAATAGCTAGTGTATGCACGTTTGTCAACAGTCTGTAGTGTACGTAGTATGGATAAGTTCTTTGATTCACTAGACAACGTAGCCAAAGCACACTATCTCGAGAAAATTGCGTGCATTGGGAATCGAGACCCGTACCAAATAGACAATGCCGAATGGAGTATGAACCACAATGTGTTCCCATCACACACCTATTTGGATCTCGTGAACTACCTAACATTCCGGCCGAGTCCATTTTATACTCTCAAAGACTTTCAGAACCACAAAAGCCTGGATGCCTACGATCGACTGGTCTGTGGTTGGGTAAGAGGTGTATCTGTCTACATCTATGATGTGAACAATGAGTGCCCCATCTACGTTATCCGATGACGTGTTATGCACTCCCAGTCTATGGTTACCGTGATGAAGATGACGATGATAAGGATAAATACCACCGTCATGGTCACGAGGAGGACGATGGCTACGGCAAACACGTGTCATACGGCTATGCTGACACCGGTTACGGCACCAAGCACAATGGCTATGGCTATACCGACCACGCCGACGATCATTACGAAGAAGATGATGATGACGCTGACGATGGTAACGATCGCAACGACGGTGATGATGACGCTGACGATGGTAAAGGTAAATTCATTCGGCGCGTCTATGATGGTTTTCGGCACGCATCGCGCCACTTTGGGCCTCCTCGCATCTCCGCGGGATTCAGACTCGGCGGTGGCCAGGGAGGACACGGAGGACTCTTTGATTTTGGTGGCTTCAGCGAGTATAGCGAGCATCCAGTCATACATCTCAGGATAACTAAGCATATTCCAGGTGATTACAAACGATACGGCTAGGAATAGGAATCGAATATTAACAAATTACTAGTCATTATTATAAGAATATGATCTTGGCTGGGGTGTTTCGGAGATTACAGCGGTTACGTTTAGGCGTTGAAATCGAATACATTAGCTAATACTAATTGTCATTTTAATAAAAGCGTGATTTTTAATTGTACTTGTTTAGGAGGGTACAGAGGTTATGGCTACGCGTTAAGATCGAATACTAATAATTTAATTGTCATTATCATTAGAAGGTGATTTTTAGTTGTATTTGTTTCGAAGATTACAGAGATTACGACTATGAGTTGAAATATAATATAATGAACTACTTGTTATTATTATAAGAACGTGATTTTGAATTGTTTCATATTTCTGAGATTACAACGGTTATTAGGAGTTGAAATTTATATATATATCGAGCATGGCGCTTGGATTGGTAAGAACAAGAATAAAGAACGAGAATAACTCGTTGTTTGTGCACAGCGGCGTGCGCGCGGTATACTTGCGTGTTGCAGAGGAGCCTTTAAACGGCATTTACAGGGAATTATCGGCAATAATAGGCGAAAGAGAGTAGAGAAACTAAGACCTTGGTAGTAAATACATTTCGTGTTTATATACCATCATCTTACGATAGAAACGTTACAAATTCTTGTGGTTACGGTGAACTGCTTTAGATCGTACTTAGAATTTGCTGACGCTGTTTTTCATGCAATAAAAGACACACACGAAACTAATTTGAATCACATTGATTTTTTTAATAAGGATATGTTATCCGCGGTCAATCGTAATCGCGTTGAGCGAATTGTAATTTCAATGACACTATTTGTGTGGACTTTGTGCCGACTTAAATTTATGTTGTTTTGGTCTTCTTTATTATAAAACACAGGTGCGCATATCGTGGAGCTTTTCAATGTCACAGTCGTACTATATTAATTTTGTAGGTACTTATAGAGTACAGTCATAGACGCGTAATAAACGCATATAGGAGATTACACCGAAAGTGCCACAGCGAAACTAGACAAGCTTTAGAAAGATAGATAGATAGATAGATAGATAGATAGATAGATAGATAGATAGATAGATAGATAGATAGATAGATAGATAGATAGATAGATAAATAGAT
>NW_014577408.1:139359-140408 GCF_000485595.1 Priapulus caudatus
GCGGTAGTTTCAAAGATGGCTATACATGCCAAATAATTCCCTTAAAAAAAGCTTTTTGGAGAAAACACAATTCCACCCTCTGAATTGACGTTACAAGATACACATGTGTTGTTAACTCGAAAATTTTTCCGTAGTTTCTGTAAATATACTTCCTTGCACACACTTAAAATGGTCATTTCTCAACGCAATTTTACACCAAAAAGAAGGCTCCGACAAAAAAAACCCGGCTACCACAAGATTGCACGCTCGCGAGCAAAGCGAGGATTCTAGTTTTAGAACATTTGTAAGAGTTCTACCCCTTTTTCATCGGGAAATAAAAAAAATGAAGCGCGTGGATACTCAGCAAAAGCATCTAATTAAGCTGGGTTTACACTGCCAACTTTGTGTTGCCGAATTGGCGAATTGGACCAACTACCCAACTATACAATCGACAATCGGCAGTGTAAACGCAAAAGTTGCGCGGCCAACCGATCGATAGCAACTAGTTGGGAGATTAGAACATGTTCTATTATCGCCAACTCGAAGTTGGCGAATGGCGAAATAGGTCCAACTCGCCAATTCGCCAACATAAAGTCGGTAGTGTAAACCCAGCTTTACTTGATCTATCTCAGCGTCAATTGGCTGACTTGTATGTACGCGTGATACCTTAATTTGTGTGGCGAGAGAACTCCCTCTCTTCCTTGCTCTCTCTTTCTCTCTCTTGTTGCAGAGACGGTGCCTTGCGCCACGCTCGACCCGCGCGTATACGACCTTGCCTATATGGGCGGACCGCTAACCTACTCGCGAATTACTTCGAGATCCATCAAGAAAGGCATATACCCCGATTTCACGCTGTGCTTCAAGATGAAATTGGGCGGCGGTACAGATCTTGGTAATTTGTTCACGCTGAATTCGCGCGAGCAGCAGCCCGCACTAAGCGTGTCGATGCCGATGCAGACGGAGAATTTCCTAGCGATTACTATCGACAGGGAGGTTAGGTACGTGCTAATATACATAGATGCATGTGTGCACGTGTGTGTGTGTGTGTGTGTGTGTGTGTGTGTGTGTGT
>NW_014577408.1:145273-146810 GCF_000485595.1 Priapulus caudatus
AGGAGGAGGAGGAGGAGGAGGAGGAGGAGGAAGGGGAAGAGGAGGAGGAGGAGGAGAATGATGATGAGCAGCACAGGACTGCGCGCCAGAGGTCATTACCACGCGAGCCCCCGTATCATGCGCGCATGCGCAGACGTGGTCGAGGTCACCTGCATGTCCGCACGTCTACACGTCCGCCCACCAGCAATGTGGGCCGGGCTGTTTAAAAGCGAATGTTGCGTTGCCTTGTGTTGTGTTGCGCTGTGTTGTGTTGTGTTGTGTTGTGTTGTGTTGTGTTGTGTTGAGTTGTGTTGTGTTGTGTTGTGTTGTGTTGTGTTGTGTTGTGTTGTGTTGTGTTGTGTTGTGTTGTGTTGTGTTGTGTTATGTTGTGTTATGTTATGTTATGTCACGCCATGTTATGTGTGATTTTAAATATTATGTTATGTCAGGTTATGATAGCTTATTTTAGTTTCTGTTAGTTTGTGTGCACTCGATACTATTAACCACTGTTATTAATTGTTAAAATTAATCGAGACAATTTTATCCACGCGGAATAATATAATGTAATATGGTGTGATATCAGATTTATCATAGATATCCTGGTGATATTATGTAATTTCATGAATAAAATCTAAGATAATGGGTTGATTAAACAACAACGCGGCGTAAACGGCGTATCGGCATACATTAACCGCATGCAGGTTCAGGTTCGGCACGGTGTCGTACGCCTGCGACATATGTTCCCGCACAGAAACTAGCGTTGACAGTTCGCGTACGCAAACGCGTCGACTGCTCTAGTATAACAGGTAACCGGTCGTCGTTACGGCCGCTAGATGACGAATGCAGGCTAATGCGTTTTCCCCGTGGCTGTTTAGGTGGTCGTTAGTCCACCGTCGACCTGTTTGACGGCCTACGACCTGAGAAAACAATGCATCAATCCAGCTATTGCCGCAAGTCTGCTACACATGCTCCGCAGGAACCAACGTAAGTTCATGGCCCGTTCTCAGAAACATCGAAAGTGACTGATTACATTAATAACTAGTGGCTAGGATGTTTCTGGCAGTAAGCCCTTTGTCACGCCATGTGGAAACGGGATAGATAAAAAAGACCGAGTTCCTTTACATTCTGATTGCATGAAAAGGAATTGCGTACATTGCTGAGGAACCTCTCGCTTTAAGTATGAATTTAAACCTAACTCCTTTAAAATAATATCAGAATTCCCCTCTTTTCTGTGTTTTGTATTAATTAACGGGCGATAGGTGGAAAATTAGGAAAGTAAAGTTAACGATTTAAATATAAGAGCAGAGAATTAGAGAATACGCACTGGGGAGTTTACGCATTTTCTCCGCTGTGTGTTGTGCCGCTATTGCCAGAGAACAAACTGCAGTATAATATTCACAATCTCCCTGATGCTACTAACGGTCACAAAAAATGTCCCACGGCAAGAAATTTGATGGGATTTTGTGCATCACACAGGTTACAACAATGACGACGATGGCGAAGAGGAAGATAAATACCATGGTTACCGTCATGAAGAGGACGATGAAGAAGATAAATA
>NW_014577408.1:146835-148306 GCF_000485595.1 Priapulus caudatus
GATAGATAGATAGATAGATAGATAGATAGATAGATCGTAATTTTTGAATTTCATAGAACTTTCCTTAATTTCTGCCTTCTAGAGAGTGACCCATGCTTAAAACAGCCAGTTCTCGCAGCAACATGCATAGATATAGGTACCTAGCTACTGCGAGCTCGTCTATGTTGTATACTACTACTAAATAAAATACTATAGTTGTATAAAATTCACTACAACTCATTTGTAGTGCTACTTTCATAACATTTCTTCTGCAAACCTAAACCGTCTTATGAAACTTGTACTTTTCAATGTTTACACAGTGTTTACACATCCGGGACACAGCCGAGCGATCGCAGTTTTCATTAACAGTTCTATTCTATGATAAAACAAGTCATAATTTATTATTCGATGTTTGTTCAGTACAAAGCGTGACATTTGTTTAAATCATAACATGTTATCTATACAATACTTATGTTATCAGCCAACAAATATAGTGTTTTCTTGCCAGGAGCTATTTGCGCTAGTGTAGGCCTACTCTTAGCGTTTTCGGTCGTTTCACAACACTTGTGTATCTATACGCCAAAAATTTATCCGATAAAGTTTTCAAAATGCTCTACCTCGGAGCACATTTCTGGCTTAATGATGTGATATTTTCATACTGCAAGTATGCTCACAGTAGGTGTATTTAGACATGTTGTTGCGAGGATTATCTACTTTAATTAAGAATGAGAGATTTAATCTTATTAAAAACTTATAGGTGTAGAAGTACAAAATCGCTATTCTGTTGAGACCAGTTCCCCTTACTGAAAAGCCCGCAGTAAACAAATACTGCACCATTCAGACACGTAGCCGCTAGCTATAGTAGGTAGTCCAGATACTCTAAAGATGGGGACAATGTAGGTTGATCGCCTCTAAGCAACCAGGAATTCGGCTGCCTCGTCAGAGCTGAAATATCATGATTATTTGCATTCAAGTTGTTCGATAATATTATTATATAGTGTTAACCGATATTAACATAATTTTTTTCGGAATAATATTATAATGACTGGCTTAGATTCTCTGGTTTGTATAATATCAGTTTGACATCGTAGTTGTGATCCCAGATGGCGCCATGATCGACGTAGGTTTTGCATAAAATGTAGGCAAAAAACCCTTTTTGCGGCTGGCGGACACATACGTGTTTTTAAGATGTACGACTGCGGAAGTGATTTGGAGGTTAGAAGGGTAACGAGGACTGACCGACATACGCGAGGTTGTTAGTTGACACCAGCGGTGATCGCTGTTATTGTGTGGCAAGCAGAAGCGCAGGGAAGTCATGTGTCGCGTTCGTGCCCTCGGCATATACATTCTGCTGGTATATATATATATTTATTATGTTCGTTCTGTGAGCGCAAGCGTGAGCGTGAACGTGTATGTGTGCGCGCGCACACGCCTGTGTGTGTGTGTGTGTGTGTGTGTGTGTGTGTGTGTGTGTGTGTGTGTGTGTGTGTGT
>NW_014577408.1:151822-153480 GCF_000485595.1 Priapulus caudatus
TGTGTGTGTGTGTGTGTGTGTGTGTGTGTGTGTGTGTGTGTGTGTGTGTGTGTGTGTGTGCACGCGCATGTGTCTAAGAGTTGGTATGCATTTGCTATAACGTCTGCTCATTTAACTACACACGCGCGTCGATTTTCAGCTGATTTCGTCATCGGCGCATCTGACGTTGGGTGGCTATGGCGACGACAACGACTACGGAGACATAAGTAGGTGCCATCTCTGCATTCATTTTCTTTCTGGCTATGTTAGTAGGGAATATGGCTTCAGTAACTGCGTTTCATTGATTTAATTACAAGAGTGTGCCAGCAAAGATACTCGCCGCTGTACGGGTGAAGATGTTAGTCTTAGGCCGGCTAGTGAAACCCATTTAATCAACTGAGGGGGTCGACTGAACTAAATTAAGATAAAGTTCCTTGATCAATGGCACGACAGCAATGACCAGGACGGGACTCGCACCCTGATCCTTGGTCCGCAGGCCTCCGTGTTGACAACGACCGCCCTCACCCCGTCTGGTAACTCCTTTGGTAAAGTAGGAATTAAATGGGCTGTTTTCTATTTGAGCATTGCGGCATTTACATATGTGTGGTTTTACACCGGGCGATGGAAAGCGCCGATGCAGTATTAGGTGTATCGGCAGAGAGGTTCCAAGCTTTCTCTACGGTAGTAATTAATCATGCTACTTTTGGCGTAATCATGGCTGGCGTACTGTATCTGCCGTAAAAAACAACGTGTGTAGTATTTACATAACCAGTATTGAGCTTGAGACAGACGCTGGGGTTGACTTAAACGCTCCTATAGGATCAATTTACGATTGACTATGTCACGAATTTTCTATGATGTATATTTGTAAAGTCTTTGTTCCATTTTTTTTTACATGAAAAGTAAGTACGAACGGGACTAAATGTATCCTCAAATTCTTACCTGATAACATTGTTTCTCAACTAGGTAAAAATCCTGAAATACCGGGGCGATTTGATATATTGATCACGACATTAAATGCTTGCTATCGGTCACGAGTGTTTGTTCGCATCAAACAGTATAGCAAATTAGAAAGTATAATGCAGCAATTTAACCATAAAAAGTGAGCAGACTTGCATTTTGTGAAAATTTGGACGTAAGTTTTATACTTTTACTTTTTATGCGGTGACGTAATCACTTTGTGTGACACTGCAGCATGAGTACAACGACCAGCTTTCGATCTCGTGGCATCCGCCATCTGTTAGCGCCTGGAGTTACGCATGCTGGCGATGTTGCATGCAGCGACACCTTGCAACTGAAACCCTAACTGCATAAAATTTTATTAATTCCAACAAATTCTAACAAATTCAGAGAACCTCGCTATATTTATTAATACTGAATAACGCAGCGTGCGCTTTCAAAGTCTCTCATGTTATGGACGTCGCATATCGACCCACAAATAATCGCATCAATTTTAGTATTAATCATATATAATAATAAAAAATGTTATAATGCAATTTGAATTGGTATAATAATGATATAATATAATATAATAGGTATAATATTAATAATAATGTATTTATAGTGGTTACTACGCGTATCGTCCGTTTACTCTGTGTGGCGAAACAACACACACACACACGCACACACACACACACACACACACACACACACACACACACACACACACACACACACAC
>NW_014577408.1:156265-160377 GCF_000485595.1 Priapulus caudatus
CTCATAAGAACGTAATTTTGTGCTGTCGCTGGTAAACAAATGCGTTGCTTTGCACAAACAAACAAAAATCAAACGCATATATGAGCACCTTATTTTATAGCCTCCAGAGCGTCACAATAGCTGTTGGTAGTGCGCATGCGTCATAATTGTGTACTAGGCTATATTTTATACGTGTTTCACGTACAATATTGCCAGGCAGTTGGATATATGTAAAGTGCACAATTACATCAGGAGTGAATAATAGAGATAATATAATCTCTATTATTCACTCCTGATTACATGAAATCCAACTTAGCTGTTTTTAATATCAGTTAAAATATATGATAAAAACGTTTTTTTTAAACGAGTTAATGACAATTACGACTAATAAGTATGTATATTTGTGTACGCGCATGCGTGCGCGTGTGCGCGCGTATGTGCGTATGTAAATTTAGGTGTCTGTGCACTGTGTGCAGGAAATATTTATAAACAAAGTTATACTCTAATTACCTATAGGTTTAGCATCGTGAAAAGGTATATTTGATTATCAAAGGCTTACGAATGCATTGTAATTATTTTCTTCAATTCCCATTCAGTATCGAGCTCAAAGGACGCTCACTATTTGTAGGTAACGTATTCAATACCTAACGTTTTGGGTGCTTTCTTTTATTTTTAATACTTGTCAGACCGACGTAAACGTTGTTAAAAGAGCATAGAAGTTATTACGAGATCTGTATATCTATATCGTTTACATGCCTGCATGTACTGCATGTACCCTAGTCGCAATGGCAGTCCGGTTTTAATGCATTAATAAAATCTATAACTTAAATGCTTCTCTGTTCGTTCTCTTGGCACACAGCTGTACATATCGCATAGCTTTTCAATGCCATGTACTTTGTCTGTACATAGAGGATATAATAGTCATAGAGTTTCACGTATATTATACTTTGTACGTCCTGTAACAGTGGATCTGGAGCGAGTGCCCACTGAAAGCCCTACCTTATATTAAAGGCGGCCGTGTCATGCGAATTTCCGGCAAGTTCTCCGGTTCCCGTTTCACACAAAAACACAGTGGACCGGTCACCATGGCTACATCACTATAATATAAATTTATATCTATATTATCAAGAGCGGATAATACCTATATAATATATACCGGTATTATCCGCTCTTGATATTATAGGTTTTCTACATAACCAGTTTCACTTTTAGTGCTTTCTAAATGACATAACCAGTTTCACTTTTAGTGCTTTCTAAATGTGTTTAAAGGCATTTACCTTACGGGTACAATGCAGACTAGTGCACATTACTGCCGTGAAATACAAGAAAACAGATAAAACGACCCCTTACTGAAACAAACGGTGAAAGACGGTGTAGAATCTGACAAGGTAATTGTGCGAATGCTACCTTTGCCCGCCACCTGTAGGACGATGCGAATCGCAGGCGGTTTAAGGTGTGAATCGCCGGTAGATGGCGTTAATATACGTTACCGCCAAAGCATGATGAGAAAATGGCACTCTTTACACAAAATGTTACTCTGTAGTCTGTACATCAAATTTTTACAAATGAAATTTTATTCCTGCTATGCGATTATGTCATGACTGAATGCCATTTCCACTGAACATTTTCCAGTAGACCCAGATTCAACTCCAAATAGAGAGGTCGATCTTAATTTATCATTTGGTCTGCCACATGCACAGACGCGCGCGCACACACTCGCGCGCAAACACATACGCACGAGTACATTCACGATTAACAATATTATTTAGAGTAATTTCCCGTGCGAATTTTTACGTAGTGTTGTTTATTTAAGTCAATGGTTTTATTTGCTATATTATAGACCAGGGCGAATATATGAGAGTAAACGTTTATACGGCTGGCGGGACAACAACTGTAGAATCTTCTATTTATAGACAAGAGTAAAAAAACGCCTACGAATATCTCTATTCTGTTACCGCGCTTGATTTTCAACTTTGAACTATTGCTTGCAGTTTACAAGTTACAGTTGTTTGCAAGTTATATGGTGCAATAATAGCAACAATCGAAGCGGCGTAAATTGCACTACATGACGGCGTGTTGGGGCCATGCACCCTGCACATACATATTCGTGTTATCACGAGCTAACGGTACCTGCATAACATAATAATATGCATAATACCTATTATACATAATATAATATAATATAAAAATACCTATAATAGATGTACTAATATAATATAATATAATAATACCTAAAAAAAAGCATCAATAGCTCTTGGTGATATATGATCGCGGCGGAGCGGAGTTTGTGTGCCCACGCATTAAACCATAACCATCAGAGCCACAGGTATACGGGTAAATACCCAAGATCGACATTTGCCACTTCACATCTATTGATGAATGCAACACATCGCAACTCCAATTTCAACCACTCACGGCACAGCTAAGCGGGAAAAAAATTAACGAACAATATTAATAACAATTGTGACAACGAGCACAGTAGATATACGTCGCGCGAGGTCCGGTCCGAGTATCGACTCATTCAAACCTCACAGTTGCAAAGATGAAAGTTGAGTTGGCGCGCGCCGTCGTAACAGGTGGGACCAGTCGGGGCCCCCGGGTCGTGGGTCGAGGCCCGGTTTCGAAGAACTTAAGGCGCACGTGACCGACCGCTCGTTCGTTCACTGGGTTAGCGGCACACGATGCGACAGGCGACCGAAAGACGCGCGCACGCGCGCACCTTTGGAGCTCCTCTCCCACTACTGGTTCCAACAAGTCTCGCCTCTGTGAACTCGGAAACTACAAAGGCCCATTGGCTGCGGTAATAGCGGTTCTCGCAAACAGTTGCGTCTGGGCGCATAACACTCCGGACGCGAAGCTCCTGAGGGCGACGGAGCACGCCAACACACGCAACACACCACACATCACACACACGACGCGCGACAGCCAGCAATCACACGCTAACACACAAGCCGCGTGATCAACCAGTTCTGTGTGTGGCGTGGTGAGAGAAGGGGAGAGCGGAGAGCGGAGAGCGAGAGAGGCAGCTAGTGTGGCAGGAGCGAGGAGGCACGTGCGTACGTACGCCAGACTGCCTAACTACGGAGAAACTCACGACACAGCTTTTATCAGACAACAGCTGTGAGGCAGCTCGCGCCGCGACTGCCCGGACCCATGCGGCTACTGGCACCGCCCAGCTACTGACGCGATGTAAGATAGGCGATCAGCTTCTAATCACCGAGTGCACGCTCTACCAAAAAAACTGCTCTCCAGGCAGCATTAATTGCAGAGAGAAGAGAGAGAGATATGAGAGAGAGAGAGAGAGAGAGAGAGAGATGGAGGGAGGAGAGAGAGAAGAAGAGTAAAGCCCAGAGAGACCGGAGAGACAGAACTTCAATCAACGGAATATTACCAATCCATCTTCCCAGTGAGGTGAGGTAAACATAGACTTTACTGTATTTGCACGAGCATTGATTACGCACGTCTATGTGGATAGTTGTGCACATCGATTAGACGAAAGGCACACACGCCATAGGTGATTTCACAGTGCCACAGTGCCGTACAATTATTCACATCGTATATACCAGGCGGCACAGCGCTAAGTCGGCTAACAAGACGCCGAAGGCTAAACGATATTTGTCATAAGCGCTAGACATCTGTATTTAGTTTTAGGACGCCTGTGCGTGTAGGCTGATGTGTGGCGGTGGGTGGCCGGGTGTGTGTTGTGTGTGTGTGTGTGTGTGTGTGTGTGTGTGTGTGGTGCGTGTAGTGTGGTGGTATGTGTGTCGCGGCCCGACAAGCCGGGGCGCGTCTGGTAGATGCTGTGTACAAGTGCAGTGTACGTGTGTGCATGGTGTGTTGGTGCGTGCGTGTCTGTATTGTACGTGTGGTGCGTGGTGTGGCTGTGGTCGGGCGTGTGTGCGCGCTGCTGATATAATTATAGGAGACGAGTGACACCGGCTGATAGTTGCCGGAGGTTACACCCGTTGTTGTGATTACTGTGGCGAGGAAAACCGTTCGGGTTTGTTGCCCCGCGTCGTGCTCGAGCAGGCGTCCCTGCACGATCACCCAACACCAGCTGTGCTGCTGCAGGCGCGAGGATCAGCTGAGCTCCGGCCGCTGCAACATTACGAGAACCAGGTAAGCGGGTTATG
>NW_014577408.1:161167-163292 GCF_000485595.1 Priapulus caudatus
GTGTGTGTGTGTGTGTGTGTGTGTGTGTGTGTGTGTGTGTGTGTGTGTGTGTGCGCGCGTGTGCGTGTGTGTGTGCGTGCGTGTTTGCGTGTGTATATGTGTATTTATTAGAATGTGTGTGTGTTATTTATGTGAATTTATATGTGTAGAAATTATTTGCGATTTTTTTGTTCGCTCTCTCTCCCTCTCTCTGTCTCTGTGTCTCACTCTCTCTCTTCATGTATGCACATGTGTGTGCGTGTGTGTGTGTCCCTCTCTCTAACTATCTATCGCTCTCTGTCATGTCTGTCTGCCTCTCTGTCTCTCCCCCTCACACTCTCTCTCTCTCTCTCTTTCTCACTGTCTCTGTCTGTTTCTCTGTCTCTCTCTTTTTCTCTCTCTCTCTCGTTTCATCAGTAACCACGAGCAATCTCTATACCAATCACGACGATTATGCACTTAAAGTGATTACGTCACCGTAAATAGATAAGGCAAAACAATTAGGGCCACTTTTTCACACAAAATGCAAGTGATTCTGTTACACTTTTATGGTTAAATTGCTGCACTATACTTCCTATTTTACTATTCCGTTTGATGTGAACAAACACTCGTGGCTCACACTTAGCCCATAGCAAGCATTTAATGTCGTGATCAATATAACAAATCGCCCAGATTTTTGAGAAACTAGTTGAGAAACAATCTTATCAGGTAAGAATTTGAGGATACATTTAGTGCCGTTAGTACTTACTTTTCATCTAAAAACATTTCAACAAAATGTTTACAAAATAATATAGACCATAGAAAATTCGTGACGTAGTCAATTTAACTCGAAACTTTCACGCGTTCCGGCGTATGGTAGGGCATTACAAACTATATTTCGTCAGTGAATCACAAACGTTATCGCACATACACATACACGCACACACGTGCACGCACGCACACAAACACGCCCACACGCACGCGGATAGAGGAACGGAAAAGAAGGCGAGTGTGTGTGTGCGTCCGTGCGTGCGTGCGTGCGTGTATGTGCATGTACGAGCGTGTATGTGCATTGGAGTAAGTAGTGCTATACAAGGAAGTGTAACTGTCGACATGACTTGATAGATATCTGCACGGTTGTAGGCCACGGTTCCTCTGTTGAGGAGGGTTGACGCTATCTACGCTCACTATGGGTTATACGCTCCCCACCGACTGACTGACTGGTCCAGTAGGGCTACGCTCGCTACACATAACAACGCCCATGACCTCCTCCGGGCTCCGATCGCGATCAAGCGATAGTTTCAAGCCTAGCTGACTCACCTATCTAGCAAAATGCAATCGCGTCGGATTTAAGTCGAACCCTCGACGACGGCGACTGCAACGATGACGATGACGATACCGTTGGCGGCGCCGACGATGATGATGACGATGGCGACAGCTTCGTTTATTTACTATAAGCATTTAGCGTTCATTGAACATACGATGTCGGTCAATCGGTTACAGCAGAAACATATAGACACTTGAGATATAAAGGTGACACATATAGTGTGCTGTAATAAGTGTGTGCCTCGCCCCCAGCGCGACATAGTCTACATTTTGCACGTGCTTTGTATATCAAGAGCGTATAAAGAAGGAGAGCGTACAACGGTGAAATGCTGAAACCATGTTGCAGTATTAGTCGAATTAAAAAATTTTCCCCGTTTTATTTTGACGGTTATTTGCAGTATTATTGATCAGCTGTCCTACCTTGTTAATATAAAACAAACCGCATGTCCCTACGATGCCCCTACGCTGAGATAATGAGAGGTATATGGTATATAAATGGAAACGGATATGTAAATAGTGAATATGGGATTTTCGCCGAAAACCGACTCGATATCACTTTTTTACTGTGACTGTCTCTCGCTTTGTGGCCAGTGAATTGCTTCCGGTCGCCGCCGCCTTCTTTATACGCTCTTGTTTTATCTAACATCAGAATGATTTTAATGTTGTAGATATCGCCGAGCAACCGTCAAAGATGGCTCTCGTGAAAGCTCTGCTAGTTTTGCTTGCGATGGTGAGTACTGTTCACGTTCATGTTCATGTTTATGTTGGTATTTCCAAAGTCCTTATCTAATCCTATACCTACGTCTCTCTCTCTCTCTCTCTCTCTCTCTCTCTCTCCTCC
>NW_014577408.1:166847-167994 GCF_000485595.1 Priapulus caudatus
TGTGTACAGTTCATTTACACGTCCACCCTATTACAATAGCACAGGTTGTCGAAGACACAGGCAATCTATATAAATGAGGGGGGGGGGGAGTTGATGATACCTGAGGATGATACTAAAGCAAACACGCCTGCACTCTCGCCCTCGTTAACGAACGGTTTGTCAGTCAAACCGTTTTGGCGATTATTACAACAGCCCAAGAGACGTTATAATAACTGCGAGCGAATTAAATGTCATCGAGTTTCGTAATCCTTTTGCCAGTATAAATGCAGTTAGGAATTACGAGTAGACGGTTTGGGAGCATGCGGGGTTATTCGTATAGATACGCGAAAGAAAACGTTCGTGGACGGTGAAGTGACATGCAGGATTTAGGTTGAAGGGTTAAGGGTTCCTTTCCACGAATAGTCGGTCGAATCTGTGTCTGAATTGCGAAAGTGCTGAACTGTGATAGTCGATGAGTGTACACGGATTAAAAACTTTAGAATTATTTTTGCGAATCGGTGAACTATATGAACATATGTCATGTCGATTTTTGACCCTTATATTGTACAATGATACAAGGTAAACATTAGGAATCCGTCTTATCACCATCACATTTCCTTTGTAACTCCGTTGTGCTCCGTAAGACGGTGCACACAAAACTAAATAACGGTGAATTGAACCACCGGAATTGAAATCTACCGAGAAATATAGCAAACGGATGTCTTTCGTAAGTTCTGTATTTGCACCTATGTAGCGGATAACTAACCAAAACAACATGAAAAATGGAAGTAAGTGAAATTACACGCGGTGATTCCGACGAACACGTGTTATATCGAAATAATAACATAATGAAAGTCAAATCTAAGTCTAAATAATTTTGTGCGGGCTGTGAGTGCACGGGTGGATGACGTCACACGCATTGCTACGTTCACCGGTGTTTAACACTCTAACCGCATATATAACAGATTTACATGTCATTTCTAACAACGCAAGGCCTATTCCCAATGCCAAGGCGCATATACAAGATGCACGCGGGCGTCCGTTCGCACGCACTCCACCCCCCCACACACACACGTAAGCACGCACGTACACATGCACACTCACTCTCTCCCTCCTCCTCATCTCTCTCTCTCTCTCTCTCTCTCTCTCTCTCTCTCTCTCTCTCTCT
>NW_014577408.1:169493-172519 GCF_000485595.1 Priapulus caudatus
GTGTGTGTGTGTGTGTGTGTGTGTGTGTGTGTGTGTGTGTGTGTGTGTGTGTGTGTGTGTGTGTTGGGGGTGTCTGTCGTGGCCGCCTAGCTCTCTATCACTAGCGCGCTATGTAACTACTCTCGCTTCGCATAGAGTTCGCTCCAATGACAGACAATCGAACAAAATTAACCTAATTAAGCGTTTAATCACTGAAACATCACCTCAGTTTAACGCCAGGTTAGTAGAATCGCGCACCACTACTAAATTCTATGTGCATAGCAGCCAACTTATAATATGTGGAATTTACATTATGACGAGTTATGTCAGTTAAATACTAAACTGATATTATTAACTATTGTCGCTCCATCTAGATCAATAATAGATATATAATCTAATACTGCTACAATATTGCTGTCTGTAATCGCTTCTGGCACGAGAAGAGATAGGAATGATGTGTTAGAATTAGGCGCATCGTTTCGCAGCAGGTAGACTAAATATGCGTTGTGTGTACTCATATATGGCCATGCCATGTGTCAGTTTATAGGTCTGTGTCCGTTTATTGTCTGCACCTAACTTGTTTGACCGTCGTTACATAAAGTTCTTACTTGTCTACCTAACTATTTACTTACATACTTCCTTACTTCCTTACTTACTTACTTTACTTACTTACTTACTTATTTACTTACTTATTTACTTACTTACTTACTTACTCCCTTACTAACTAACTTACTTAATTACTTACTTACTAGATCGTAGATGTGCTATTATCTTGCTATTCGTGTAATTGTAAAGCGGCGGGGTTGTGTATGGTCGTTGCAGTGGAAGCATGCGACAAGCGTTCATCCGTCTCGGTGGCTTTAGCGAAGAGACGCTTGTATCTGGCTACGACCTCTGCATCGATCTCTCTAGGTAAGCTATTCACGTCACTTCCTACCTGTCCAGGTAAGTAAAACACGTCACTATCTACCTTCCATGTAATTAAACACGTCACTATCTACCTGTCCATGTAAGCTAAACACGTCACTATCTACCTGTCCATGTAAGTAAAACACGACTCTCTCTCTCTCTCTCTCTCTCTCTCTCTCTCTCTCTCTCTCTCTCTCTCTCTCTCTCTTCATCTTTCTCTCTCTCTCTCGCCCTCCCCTGTCTCCTCTGCCCTTCATCTAGAGATCATCGCCCGCTTGACTCGCGCATCTAGGTGACGAGATACGTTCGTTTTCCAGGTTACCATGACGACGGCACAGTTCCGACATAATGCTAACAATGTGGAGCCACGCGGCCGGTTACCTGGTGGCCGAGGACCCCGCTCTCCGTGGTGCGTGTGCTAGCAGGGGCTGCGGGGCCGATACTGTGGTTATATACACGCACGCACAGCCACGCGAATCCTCATCGGTTCGTCTTATAGTGGTGCGGTGCGTTGTCAGAAACAGTGAATCTGTGTGACTGTCGCGAGATCAAGCTATCGTACCATTTGCAAAAGCGCTTAACGTGCAAACGCGACGGCATTTTGGAATTATGGTATCAGAATTGATTACGATGTTTCTGACAACGGACCGCAGAATAGAATTAAAGGGGCACCTACGATTCCAGGTAGCGCATATCGTATATGTGTTCGTCAAGCTATGAAGATGGAAGATGCGAATAGACTGTGATGTGTGTAGGCCGCAATATCGTAAAACACTTGCTGCATAAGCTCATTGATTTCTTGATATGAGATATATCAGGGGTAACAAAATGACAAGACATCAGGAGTAACATTATAACAAAAATATCAGGTGTAAGATAAAAACTAAAAACCTTTTCGTATAATTATTACCTTTCGAAATATTCACACATGCACGCGGCATGCGTTTACGTAGCAAAAAGGAATTTGATAATGTCTATCGGATAAACTCTTGAGCATCGGGTTTCGCGTGCATCTGATTGGTTCGCGATAATCACGTGGATAGAGAAATAACCAACGCCACGTCTATCATTTCCTCAACATGGTCTGCTAGCATCTATGACAAATACGACATACGCATATACGCTCGCCTATGACACTATTTGTCATAGGAAGATTCTTCCTAGGACAAATATTGGCGAGTCAACTTCGTTCCGCTTTACAGCTGAAATTCACTGCTTGCGTTCATAATAGCGCTCCTAAACTCCTATGATGCGCACAACACATACAACAATATTTGTCATAGGAAGAATCTTCCTATGACAAATAGTGTCATAGCAGAGCGTATATGCGTATATCGTATTTGTCATAGATGCTAGCAGAACAGGCTGATTTCCTTTACGTTGTCCCCATTGTGCGTATTACATTGGAGTAATAAGCTGACTCCGCTGAAAAAGTAAGGGGGCCGTTGTCAGAAACAAAATTAGTCGCAACATTAGTCTTACCATTAACTTCCACTCGTAAACCGTTGACAGAAACATCGTAATGTTGCGAGAACGAAAAATCTTCGCAAATATCCTCATAACATTACGAGAGCCCAGACCCTCTCGTAACTTTAATATTAAAATGAAAATAACACATTTAGACTAAGAATTACAATTATAGTGATATTATATTTTATAATAAATTAATGAATAAAATGTGTGTTGTTCTTGAAAATCACGTCAAATCTACCGCTGATAAAACAAAACAATACATTTACAAATGGCGTATGGCATTTGTTCTCTTGTTCTAAAGGTTTTCCACGCTTACCACGATTCTCGCGTCTCGCGTTACAGTGTGAGAATTTGTCTTGTTGTGCAGAATTAATTCATGACCACGTCGTTTTTCATCAAATATTATTTATATGTGGTTAGCCATCATAATATGCATAAATTACTGTGATGTACAATAAATGTGTATGAATTTGAATTTTGTGATAACTATAATATTCTCTGCATGTCACGCTACGGTCGGCGTACGCTCATATGGCGACGGAATCCCCACCGATCATGAGAGCTCAAGGCGAGAGAGCTTGAAACTAATTCAAACACGCTGTCCATCTATCTATCTATCTATCTATCTATCTATCTATCTATCTATCTATCTATCTATCTATCTA
>NW_014577408.1:172544-176098 GCF_000485595.1 Priapulus caudatus
TAAAACACGTCACTATCTACCTGTCCAGGTAAGTTAAACACGTCACTATCTACCTGTCCAGGTAAGTAAAACACGTCACTATCTACCTGTACAGGTAAGTAAAACATACCCTTATCTAAAGATAAAAATATTCGCGTCTACCTCGACCGGTCTATAGGTAAGCACAGCACGCCCTCGTTTGTCCCAGTCCAGGTGACGAAACCACGCATGTTTCTACGTGTTCCGGTAGGTAAACCGTATCCGCGTATACCTGTATAGGTAAAAATAACGAGTCTTCGTCTACCTATGCAGGTAAGAATGCCGGTTCGTCATTTACCTTCACAGGCAGGCAAACTGCTTACTCATCTACCTGTAAACGTAGGAATACCACTTCTTTCTCTACACGTGAGATTACCGCTTCTTCATGCACCTGTGCATATGTAAGGATACTGCTTCGTCATCTACCTTCCTAAGCCGAGAAACCGTTGATTCATTAATTTGCGTAGGTGAAGAGGGCGAGAGGCATAGAGTGCGAACGCTGATCACAACCTAGATCATTATAGTATATGAAGCGTATCGCGCGCGCTTCGCAATAACACGCAACCTAAATACGCATGGCTTCCACGCACAGAGCGTGTGCTATGCGAAGAATAGCCAAAAAAATATGCGTGAGAATTAACGCGCGAGAATTTACTCGCGAGAAAAAATGACGCGTGCGAACCACGCGATACTTATCGTCACGCGCACGCGCAGAGGTTATACGTTGCGCAACGCACACACCAGAGCAAAATGGAAAATTTTGTTTTCCAGCGTTTCGCGTTCTGCTCGGCGAGCAAGCGCACACACGCCACCCGACACAGCACACAGCTGAGCAAAACATACAGAAACACTGCGTACAGCGCCGCTGTCACATGACATCCAAAATGGCTGCCGCCATAAATAAACGTACAAAAATTCTTACAATTCTACTTTTAATGCGTATTCGACGAAGAAAGGCCCGTAATCGCCAGGTTTGGGTTCGAAAATGGATAGGTAGACGAGAGGAAAAGGGGATATTTACTAATTAGCTCACAGAATTGAGAAAGAAGGATACGGAAGCATACCGCGGATATTTGACAAAATGATTTGACGAAATGACATACAAACAGGCCACATTTCCACTAAAAATCTTCATTTTCCGATCACCACGCCGGCTCGATGGTAGTCGCCATTTTGTTTGTCATGTGATATTATTAAGGATATTGATTGGAGACCGTCTGTGGCGTTTCGCTGTGTAGCAGAACGATTGACGCACACACCCGAGCAAAACGTACGTTCAGGCGAAAACACGTTCAGCGAATCAAACATTGCTTGTTCAGTTGAACATGCTCAGCTGAGCAATGTTTTTTGTTTCGGGAATCCGCACACAGCCACGAACATCGAGCGAAACACGTTTTTGCTCCACGTTCAGGTGTTTTGGTCGGATGTGTGCGTTGGGCTTTACGCGTGAAAGCGCGCGCAGACGCGCGCGCCGACGGTATTGCTTAAATGACGAACCGATCGGAGCTTTAAAAACGTAATTATCGGCTGCTGCGGGGGGTTTCTCCTCGCACTCTATCCGCACTCTTGAACCGTACGTCCGCGCGCAGTGCGAGGGTTTCCAGCTTCAGCCGCGATGCGCCCGTGACACGCACGCACGTCGCGCGCCGCCATAATATGTGTCACCCCAACGAAAGCAAATCGTCGCCCGCCATGTCCATAGGTCTGTGTGTGTGGTGGTGTGGGGTTGCTGTCGGTGTGTGGTTTTTGTGTGTGGTGGTGTTGTGTTTGTGGGTGTTGTGTGTTGGGTAGGCGCGTGTGTGTGTATGTGCTTGTTGTGTGAGTGTGGTGTCTTGTGTCGGCTTGTGTGTGTGTGTGTGTGTGTTGGTGTGTGTGTGTTGGTGTGTGTGTGTGGGTGTTGTGTGTGGTGTGTGTGTGTGGTTGATCGTCCTGTGTGTTGTGGTTTTTGGTTTGTGTGTGTTTTTGTGTGTGCTGTGTTGTTTTTTTGTGTGTGTGTGTTGTTTTTTTTTGTTGTTTTTTTTTGTGTTTTTTTTTTTGTATTGTTTGTTTGTTTTTAGTTGCTGGTGTTTCCATTTTTTGTATGTCGTGTGTGTGTGGTGTGTGTTGTGTGTGTGTTTTGTGTGGTGTGTTGTGTGTTGTGTTGGTTGTGTGTGTGGTGTTGTGTGTGTGTGGTGTGGTGTGTATTTCTTTGCTTTGTGTGTGCGTGTGCTGGGGTGTGTGTGGCGTGTGTCGCTGTGTTAGACACGTGTGAGAGTGCAGGCCACGCACCGGCCTCAGCGGATAAAACGCGTGTAAGCTGTACATCTGGAGAAAAACACATCCGCTCTTGACTTAAAATGTCCATTCAATGGCTTGTCATTCATAAATACTCGTCTATCTCTCTCCTCTATCATCCATCCAGGCGTCTTTTCTTATCTATCTATTATCTTATCTATCTATTCTATATCTATCTATTATCTATCTATCTATCTTATCTATCATCCTACTATCTATCTACCTATCTATCTGACATCATATCTATCTACTCTATCTATCTATCTATCTAATTAGTCTATCTATCATCTATACTAGCTATCTATCTATCTATCTATCACGATCTATATAGCTCCATTCCATCCCATCCATCCATCCATCCATCCATCCAATCCATCCATCCATCCATCACCATCCATCCATCCATCCATCTCATCATCCATCCATCCATCCATGCATCATCCATCATCCATCCATCTATCTCCTCCATCCATCTATCTATCTATCTATCTTATCTATCTATCTAATCTATCTATCTCTCTCTATCTCGCCTCTCTCTCTCTCTCTCTCTCTCTCTCCTTTTATGTTCACTCGCGCTGCCGTAGAATAAGGCGTGGGAGAATCCTCCGGCCACCATTACGAACTCACGCTGCGCAGTGGTGTGTGTTGCAAGGAAAGGTCACATTGCCATTCGTAGAGGAAGTCGTATCTCAAGTGACGTGAGTGTAAAAAGTTGCAGAGAATTCGGGCATAGACATTTTGAATGTTGGGCGAATATTTCTTCTTGAGATTCGTCGAGGCCTGTTGGCAAGACTGATACTGTTCATGGGGGAAGGAGCCCTACAAGCTTTAATATTTCCCTGAGCGAAATAGCGACTTTGTGAATAATCTCCCGTCCAGTGTATAGGGTCTAAAGCTAGCTGTGACAAGATCCATTGCACTGAGCCTGCCATGTCTGCTTTCTTTATGCAATTCAGTTCAGGTCGATCCTGTTATTTTGGTCAGTGTCGTTATACGTGATGTTTTAAGGGTTCGTTATCGGTGAGTTATTTTGGTGATTTAGCATGGGGATTAATGCTACAATATAAATCACTTTTTCATTGTGTTGCAAATTAAGACATGAATTCGATATGATTTTGTTTGTATGTTTTAGACTAGCTAAATCTATTGCGAATGTCTAGGCAATATATATGTGGCCAGCTTGTTAACTAGATTTTGAATTAAGAATAATCAAACTGCAACAACTCTATGATGTTGTAGTATTAACCAAATTAGGCAAAGTG
>NW_014577408.1:176123-187873 GCF_000485595.1 Priapulus caudatus
CATCCATCCATCCATCCATCCATCCATCCATCCATCCATCTATCTATCTATCTATCTATCTATCTATCTATCTCTCTCTCTCTCTCTCTCTCTCTCTCTCCCTCTTTATGTTTCACTCGCCGCTCGTAGATGAGCGTTGGGAGAATACTCCGTGCACCATATACGAACTCACGCTGCGCGTGTTACAATGAGAACGTGATTGATACGTGTGTGTGCACGTGAGTGTCTGCTTGGGTGCGTGCATGCGCGCATTCATGGACCGTGCGTGCGTGCGTGTATACGTGCGTGTGTGCGTGCGTGCGCGTATACGTGCGTATATGCGTGCGTGTGTGCGTGCGTGCGTGCGCGTTCGTGTGTGGGCACACACTGACTGCAAGTAGTACAGTGGATGGCCCGGGGGAGTCGGCCCGTGATAGCTGGTTGGAGGTTGTCCCCACGCGCGCAAGCCGCACGCCTGTACAATAGACACGTTATAAACGCGATCGCAATTTGGGTCGGTGACCCTTCGTATCGCGTAACGAGAGCTAACGTTTGATCTTGCTGTCTCATTGTTATTTCCCCGGAGCATCGCTGTGTTAAGCTCATATCGCCTGTATGCTCGTTACGAGATTTAAGAGGGTTCCGCGATTTTTCATATTACCCACAATGCAATGCCGCCGGCCCTGACGGATACAGAAACCAGTTCAGGCATGGTACAAGTACATTGAGCAGCGCACCTCCGCTCATTTTATTCGCCTATTAAGAAAATGCATCACAACGCTGCTCTCCTGCGGTGTTGTCAACTGCAGCAATCGGTATCAGAGCCACACAGATTTTTTAGGCTGCCTAGTGTGATCACAACACAAGGTAAAGTGACGAGAGACCAGGCGGACCACAAACGCTTGGAGCATTTTCAATAAAAAAAGCAATGCTGAATAAACACGAAATGTATTTACTACCAATGTCTTAATGTTTCTCTACTTTCTTTCGCCTAGTATTGCCGATAATTACTTGTAAATGCCGGTCAAATGCTCCTCTGCAACACACATTTACACCGCACGCACGGCGCACGCCGCTACACATTTACGCTTATATACATATATCGCCGGCATCCAGTAGGCAGCTGTTTGAGTTGGGGGTGGTGATTTCTCTTGCACGTATACTCTACATAAAATAGCACCGAGGCAACATGTGAACAGAATTCACCCAGCCCGTCTTTACAATTACAGTGTGCTGACATGATGCCTGTCCCATATTCTCTCATCGTGACCCATGCACGAATAGAGAGATGGTATAATCAGAGACTGGTAGTGCATAACACGTGCTCGGATAACGTAGATGGGACTCCCACTGTTCACATGATAGGTGTAGACTGATACACCCAACCGCAGAACAGTCGATCGTGGGCATCCAGGCTTTTGTGGTTCTGAAAGTTCTTTAGAGTATAAAATGATCTCAGCTAGAATGTTAGGTAGCCAATTCACGAGATCCAAATAAGTATGTGATGGGCACAAGTTGTAGTCCTCGCTCCATTCTCGTACGGGTGTCGATTCCCAATGCACGCAATTTTCTCGAGATAGCGTGCTTTGGGTACGTTGTCTAGTGAATCAAAGTACTTATCCATACTACGTACACTACAGACAGTCGACAAACGTGCATACACTAGCTATTATAAAAAGCTGCGTTTGATAGCTAGAGTAGATGCAGTAACATCGGTGAAATTTCTGAACTCTCACGGTGTAAACAAATTCAAGTTTATGAACATAATATGTGTTGCGTGCAATCTTTCGATCTGCTCAATCTACGCATCTGCCGGCTGTGTGGCAGCCTCATTGAACTGCAACACCTAAAGCCCACGCTGATAAACCTGTCTGGTAAATCGGGATCCTCTTACTTCTAATATCTATTGCAATAATAACAATATAGCCAATGTAAAATCGGTTGATTGTGCATAGGGGCGTGCACACTACACGCGACACGTGTTCGCTCTTTTTGTAACCGGTATGGCCGGCGGCACGGGATTGTAGGTAATATTGCTATTTTTAGACCAAGTCAAAAATCCTCTATAATAGGCGTGTAGCGCCGGCGTGTGTGTCGTGTGTGTGTGTGTGGTTGTGTGGGGTGCTGCATGTGTGTGTGCTGTGTCGCCTGTGTGTGTGACTGTGTCAGTGCTGCTGCCCGTTTGTGCGGCGCCGTAGTGTGCTGCGGTCCGTACCGCGCACTTGCTGCGTGTGTGGGCTTCGCCGACGCTGCATAGCCATAGCGCGTTATGTGCGCCTGAGCCGGTGCCGCTGGATCCCGTGATTACCCCGCGAAGGAGGGTCCGCGGATCCTGATCGTCTGCCGCCTACAGATCGGCAATGTGGGTAGAAATGGCGCCTGAGTACAGGCGGCCATGCCATGCTAAGCTGGCGTCGCCATTGCGCACGCGCCAGACCGCCGTACAGGATCGTCAGCCGAACACAACTTCATAATCTGCCCGCCACCGAGTTTCAATATATGCCCGGCAAAAACTTACAATGGCCAGGGGAACTTTGCATAGGCTGATTACTCGACCTCACTCCGTAGACTACTAACGCTACAGTGGCCCTCGCCTATATCCATGCGCATGTACTCACTTATAGACTCATTTCCTCCTTGCATATGTTCCTTCAATAGCCACTATTTCCTCCTTCCACCATTCATCTCTCTCTCTCGCCTCTACCTGTCTGCCTCCACCTCTCTCTCCCCCCTGCCCTACTTCCTCGCTTTCGCTCTCTCCCTCGCGCCTCTCTCCTCTCTCTCTCTCCTCTCTCTCTCTACTCTCACCTATTTCCGTCTCGTCTCCTCTCCACCCTATATTATACTCTCTCAGTGTCTCTGTCCTACTCTTCTCTTACTTACTCTTTCTTCTTTTTTCTCTCTCTCTCTCTCTCTTTCTCTCTCTCTCTACTCTCTCTTCTCTCTCTACTTTCTCCTCTCTCGCTCTCCTCTGTTCTCCTTTACTCTCTCTCTCTCTCCTCTTCTCTCTCTCTCTCTCTCGCTCTCTCTCTCACGCTCTCTCTCTCTCTATTTCTCTATCTCTCTCTCTCTCTATTAATATAAGTAATAATATATAGTAATATATAAAATAATTATAGTAATATGAAGTAAGATAATTAATATCCATGATGTTACACTCATTTCGCGAGCTTCTCCTCGTTCACAGAGTCTCTCCTGACGGAGCCACGAAGGTTGAAGCCTTCAACCCCGACGGTGAGCGGGGCGTGATCGTCTCGCTCGAACACGAACCCACCTACACTATCGCCATCGTCCACTCGACGAACATCAGCCACGCACCCAACGACAAACGGGTGAGACGGCGCGCTACACAGACACACGCGCACGCCCGGACGCACGTACGCACGCACGCACGCACGCACGCACGCACGCACGCACGCACATACACACACGCACACGCACATACACACGCGCACGCCCGGACGCACGCACACGCACATACACACACGCACATACACACACGCACTCGCGCGTGTGCACGTACGCACATGCACATACACACACCACACCCTTGCGCGTGCACGCACGCACACGCACATACACACACATACACACACACACACACACACACACACACACACACACACACACACACACACACCCGCGCGCGTGCATGCACCGCAGAAAATTCATGAGCGGTTTCCGTTAGCGTCGAACGGTAATTCACTTCCTGTGTGATTTTATCTTAATACTCCGTATACATAGGGCATTGACTTTTTCCTGTATACTTTGTATATATCTATAACCATGAATTATCGGACAGAGCGCGTATAAAATAACTACCAGACTCCAGAAATACTGCCATTCGCCATGTGAGTGTGACGCACGCGTTAACACGCATGTATACATAGGACTACTCCAACGACAAAGAGTACTAACGTTGTGTTAATTTTTACGTTTAGGTGATATTTCAATTCGAAGGAGCTAAGGGTTTGAGAGTTGGACAAGCCGAGCTAAAACTGACTGTCATCTGGCTGTCGCTAGATGTCGACACCGACAGGGACGGTGTTGTCGATGTCAACAGTCCGTACAAGGTAAATAACCAAATCTGTTATAGCGGTCACCTCTACAGAACGGCCACCTGCCTATGAAGGAAACCTTTGGCGTTCCCCGCGAGTGGCAATTATACAGCGAAATCACCTCTATAGTACGGACACTTGTCTATAAAGAACAGTCTTGGGGGGGTTCTTTCGCGTGACCCAAATATGGCTAGAATCCGACATTGGTTAGAATATAAGAATTTATAGAAACGCGTGACGCATCCCTCATAGTTCCGTGTGGAGTCTTCAACGGCTATATCTTAAACAAATCCCGGAACTTAGCAGATCCAATATCCCTAGCTGCGGCGCGAATGACATCGAGGAGCTAGGTTTACACAACCAGAGGTGGCGAGGTGGAGATGAGTCCGTCTGCGTTTTCTCGGGCGGGCGCGTAACGCTCCGCCGTGTTTGTCTTTAATACAGAACTCGTGGGCGTGGGGTCCGAACGGACACGGGGCAATCGTGCTGGCTAACCTGGACAAGGACGCAGGCAATACATTCGCGCACATGCGCGATTCGGACGACGACGTCGTTTCCGGTCCACCGGATCTGCAAGACCTGGCCGCCATGAGGGTCCACTCAGGTCTGTGGCCGACGTGTGTGGTGATACACCGATGAAGCTGTTATTATTATTATTATTATTAATCGTATTTTTATTTTAATTGTCTGATTAATATTAGCTATATATCGAGGGTCCCTACTCGACTGTTTTTAACTCGCCACAAGATCATTTTTTTAATTGGTAATCTTCAGGGGCCGGTTTCATGAAGCGTACTTAAGTATTGAATCGTGATTAAATCACTAATCATGATTAACTTCTCGTATACTTAAGTTGAAGTGACTGTTTCACGAAGCGTAATTAACTTTAATCATGATTAAGTTAATCACAATATTTAATTCTACTCAGGAGCATGATTAAATCCACTAATCATAATTAGTTGCTAGTACTAGAAGTAGTATGTAGGTAGTACTAGTATATTAAGAACGCTGCAGATTTTACAATTGGAAATTTTACTTCAATTTTTTCCCAAGGAAATTTAAGTTATCTAAGATTTGCTGTACTACTTCAGTCATTATAGTTACAAATTAATACCTTTTCATGTACCGAACTTGCAGATATTTTTGGCGTCCGCCATATTGAATATAGTGTAATTTGTTTTAGACTGGTACTCGCTCCCACCTCGATTACTCGATCCCCATCGAGTAACTAAGCCGAGAGGGGAGCGAGTACCAGTCTATTCATGTTGAAGCCGGCTAATTATGTGATTAGTTAAATATGTACTTAAATCGCTTCGTGAAACAAATTTTTAAATATGATTAACTAATCATAATTACGGGAAGTTAAGTATGATTAGTGATTTAATCATACTTAAGTTAAGTACGCTTCGTGAAACCGGCCCCAGCTAGTTACTCGAAGTTATACACAATAAAGTTAAGTGCCACTAACATTTAACTGCAATATTAGTCATAAAAATACTTTTCTCTTTCCTGAATAGCAGTGTACATTTTCGCGTTTATTGCAAGTTTATTGTTTGTAGAAAAGGATGAAATTAGTCATGGCTACGCTCATTATTCCCACACATATAAGAAAGGGGCGCGTTGCATGCTCGAATAATATAGACATTTCGGAATCGTATATCCAACATGATCAGGAGTTTTGGCAGTTGATAGGTGTGCAATTTTTTTCGACCGGTCTCCCGAGCAAAACGTTGTTCTGGCGCTTCTAAATTCTCGAGATACATCTCACGTATTGCATACGCATATCTCACTTATATCTTATATATATATATATATACAATCAACCCAACTTTAGCCATGTGGCTAGGCGCTGTTACGCTCAGCGCTCAAACGGCCTAGTCGCGGAGCGTGGCGCCATCTACAGCGTGCTTTTGTCACTATCGCTTGCAGACGGGCCACCGCAGCTGCACCCGGACTACAAGCTCGTCCTGTTCATCGACGAAACGTCGGTACCTTACGTGCGCGTGTTCGGAAACAGAGGTCGCACGAAGTTCATCGGGCCTCGGCTGGCGTCGATGGCGATAGCGTATCCGGGTTCGTACGGCTCGCACAAGTACGAGGTGGAGGCGCTCTCCTACGCTCACAGCTTCTTCGATGGCTTCATCAGGCTGCATCTCGCACTGAAGAAGGTGAGAACAACGCGGCTCATTATATTAGCTTTTATGTTTGGCATTTATAAGCCACGAATTTATAGCGCCAGCGAATGAGCTGTACCGTACGTACGTGTGTGTGTGTGGGGGGGAAGGAGGGAGGGGGGAGGGGGGGTTGTGTGGTGGTGTGTGGTGTGGCGCGTGTGTTTGTGTGGTGTGTGTGTGTTGTGTGTGGTGTGTGTGTGTGTGTGTGGGGGGGGGGAGGGGGGTGTGTGTGTGGTGTGGTGTGTGTGTGTGTGTGTGTGGTGTGTGTGTGTGTGTGTGTGTGCGTGTGTGCGTGCGTGCGGTATGTGCGTGTGTGTAATACATGCATCACTGACTGGCTGACTAGGCTTAATATATATATATATATATATTATATATATATATTACTAGCTATTACCCGTCCTCTAGACGGGTTTGAGTGGGGTATGATTTGAGGACGACGGTTTAACCACATTTATCTCTCCCTTTTAGTTGAGGATGTATTTACAGTAAATACTGATATGTATGAGCGTGGTCATATATCAATATTTGTTTAAAAGATTGTATCTAAATATATATAAATCTGAAATTTTACCTTAAAATTACATACAATTTTCAAATAAAGGAAATGGGGTAATTTCATAGTACAATTTCACTTATTTAGATATTATTTTTGAAAATATCATTCTGGTACGAAGCTTATTAATAAGTCAAATTCTAAAAAAAAATAAAATGCATGAGTAGTTTTGAAGATATAGTGTTCTTGAAAGTCAGTGGACGGCGGCGGGCAGGGTTACACCTCCGTTGTCAAAATATTTGGCACACCCGCGCGCGCACGGCCGCACACACACACGCATTCACCCACACACGGCATGCGCAGGCACATCACAAGCGCACCCACGCACACCATACCAATTTACACACACACATTACACGCACATGCACACGCACACATACAAGCACACCGCACACGCACACGCACACGCACACAACGCTACATACATACACTACACACACCGCACACGCCAGCACGCACACGCACACGCCAGCACGCACACACGACACACTCACACGCACACACGCACAACACACGCACACACATACACACACATACAACTGCAGCCGCATCTCGTTGGGGTTTGTCTTAAATTTTCGTCTCACAACTGTGCGCGGCAGTGATTGGCTGTTTATACACCGCAGCCGCAATGTCTTTGGTGTGTGCGTGTGCGCGCTGTGCCGGTGTGTGTGCGTGCGTTCGTGCGTGCCGTTCGTGCGTGCGTGCGTTAGTGTGGCTTGCTATGCTAGGTTGAAGGGTCCACCTAATTAAATGCTTATTATTTATCCTTTAATCTACACTTTAGTATAGCTACATTATCATTAAAACCCGTGAGAAAACACGTTAATAGTTTAACACAATTTCAAAAGGTTATGGTATATATAGTGTGGTATGTGTGTGCTCGAATCGAAACGGTCTAAAAATGTCAGCGCATTGGGAGCCGGGTAAGCGCGGGCACGGTTACACCTCCCGTTGTCAAATATTTGCACACACGCGCGCACGCACGCACACACCGCGCATTCACACACATACGGCCATGCGCACGCACAATCACACGCGCACCCACGCACACACATACCACATTTACACACACGGGCGCGCACACACATACACGCACACGCACACGCGCACGCGCATGCACACGCACACACACGCATACATACTGACTCCGGGATGAGATTTTCGCGGTATCGCGGAAATCGGCGGATTTGACAGTCGCAGGGGTCAATTTTGTGAAACGTGAAATTCGTTGAGAAAATTGGGGGGGATAAGAATGTAAAAAATGAAATTATATACCTTGAACAGTACCTGACAGTAGACTGACCAAAAGTCAACAGCGGGTGTTACAGATAGCTAGCGTTGTACCGCGCCTGCCGCTAGTGCGTACGTCCGTACATGGCAAGCAGCGGGGCCGATTTGATGTAGCGGGCGAACGATTCGTTTTATGTCTATGCGCGCGAAGCGATGCCGTGTGGGCGCCTGGGAGGGGAGAACGAAAGTACACGAAAACGCGGTAGCTCCCTCGTCCATCGTTTCATACCTATAAGGGTTTGATTTAGTTAGAATTACAGGATGCGGACTCCTATTTTCTATCCCTGGTAGTAGTGAACGTATTTTGTAGTATTTTATATGACATGGCACTGTGTGATATGTGTTTATTGACAAATGGCTGGATGTACAGGAAATACCAGAAATCAAGTAAGTCATGTTTAGAAAAAATTATGAAGGTTGAATCTAGACTTACTTCAAGCCGTCTTCGTCCACGCCGTGATCTTGGAACGTTGCGGTAGCACGTGATTCACATGCTCTGATTGACTGCGGCATGCGGATTTTGCGATTTAAAATTTGAGTGGCGGGTTTCCGATGAGAGCACGTAAATTACAAGCGTGATTCACGTACTCTGCTTGGACTGCGCATGCGGATTTTGCGATACTTAAACGTTGGTGCGAGGTTTCGCGATGAATACCGATGTTTCTTCGTGCGTGCACATAACTTTTAGAAAATGCCTCCAAAAAGTTACCTTTACGATGGAAAAATCGCGTTTCAACGTAGCGGAATGTATTCGCGACGCCAGAAGGGGCGCCACGCTCGATTCGCGTGAGCACACGCGGCACAGGTTTCGGAGGATACGGAAAACGACACTTCGACTCTTTCTACTATTATATAGTAGATTGGTCAGGCTATGGGGCACGCTATATATCACGGCTATCAAATGCGGATCAGCCTATTTCGAACACACGACAATACGCACGTGGCTCCATCTATCGCAGGGCAACGACATCGTCTTCCAGGACACCGTTCAGTTCAAGGTGTCGCCATGGCTGATGACGTCAAACCTGCTGCCGGCCGACATCGTGTTCATGTCGCGCGCCGACACCAACGGCAACTTCGTGCGAGAGATGCAGACGTTTATCGAGGAGAACATGAGCACGACCGTGCGCACATGTCCGCGCGAGGTGTGCCGGGACGACCGCTGGATACAGGTATATACGAGCCGATTACAGGTATACCAACCAGATATACAGGTATAAAGCTATACCAGCCAGGTATACTGGTATACCAGCCAGGTATACAGATATAGAGGTATACCAGCCAGGTATAAAGCTATACTAGCCAGGTATACAGGTATACCAGCCAGGTATACAGGTATACCAGCCAGGTATACAGGTATACCAGCCAGGTATACAGGTATACCAGCCAGGTATACAGGTATTGCCGTCTGCGCTCCGCGCGACGTGACGATCAAACCACAAACGAGACGTGCCAGTTTCCTGGTGTCTCGGAAACGCGTTTACACCTCCGGCCACCAGGTTCGCTAGCGTCGAACTCGGAATTGGATTTCTTGCTTTAGTTTGAGTTTAACTTTTTGTGCGTCGAACGTTTTTTGGTTTTGGGAACGAGGCTATTACATAACAACGATATGGCAGGATTCAGGTGTCTTAATCCTTTCCTATAAGCTGACTCACGCTCTACGCTAACTCGACAGAGTTGGGATGACGTCAACTAATGACGTCATGCGTTTTTGTGCGTACAGGATCAGTTGGAGTTTGGATACACGGAGGTACCGAAGAACCCGCCGATGTCTGCCGTACTCAAGTCGCCGCGTGTTAACGGTCTGAAAGACTACGGCTACACGAACATACTGGTGAGAAAACATCACACAGCATATATCGATCTATCCATCAATCCAACTATCGATCCATCGATCGATCGATCGATTCATCCATCCATCCATCCACTCATCAATCGATTCATCCATCCATCCATCCATCCATCCATCCATCCATCCATTCATCCATCCAGCCAGCCAGCCATCCATCCTTCCATCCATCCATCCATCCACCCATCCATCCATCCATCCATCCATCCATCCATCCACTCGTACATCCACCCATCTGCCTGTTACTTTATCTTTTTCGTAATATCGCAAGTGAACCGAGCACGAAGGTTTACACATATCGCACATTAGAGTTTATTGCACCGATATATGTGCCGAGGAATATCTACGCAAAACATATATATATCGCATATATCGCAAAGCGCGCAGTGCTGCAAAGAATGTCCGCGAATGTCATCTGACTCCGTTGCGGGTTTTTCCTCAACGCGCAGGGCCCGAACGTAGCTTTCGTCGAGTATCAGTCTGCGGGCTCCACAGAGCTGGATTACTTCGGGAACTTGGAGGTCAGCCCACCGGTGACCGTGAACAACACCGTTTATCCACTAGGAAGGATCTACTATGGCAACGGAAATTATCCGTATGTATATATATATATACGCATACTACCATAGGCCGAGCCTTGCGTATCTGCACGCTGGCGGTGGGATGTTGCAGATGTCCTTGTATTGCTTCAATCGCGTGAAAACGTAATCATTAAGTTACTGGTCACACATGTGTGTGAGTGCGTGCATATGTTTGTGTGTTTCTGTTTTGTGTGTGTGTGTGTTCGTGCGTGCGTGTATGTGCGTGCGTGCGTGTGTGTGCGTGCGTGCGTGCGTCATGTGTGTGTTGTGGTCTGTGTGTGTGGTGTGTGTGTGTGTGTGTGTGGTGTGTGTGTGAGAGAGAGAGAGAGAGGTTTGTGTGCGTGCGTGTGTGTGTGTGTGTGTGTGGTGTGTGTGTGTTGATGGGTTGTGTGAGTGTGCTGTGTGTGTGTGTGTGTGTGTTCTGTGTGTGTGCTGTGTGTCGTGTGATGATGTGTGTGGAGAGAGAGCGAGAGTATGTGTGTATGTGTGTGTGGGAAGAAGAGTGGATGTGTGTGCGTGTGATGTATGTGTGTGTGTGTTGGTGTTGTGTGTGTGTGTGTGATGTGTGTGTGTGTGTGTCGTGTGTGTGGGTGTGTTGTGTGTGTGCTGTGGTGAGTTATCTGCCTGGCGGGTGGTCGTTCACACACAGGTCGTCATTCTTTTAACAGAGGTGGGTGGCGCGGCCGCAAACATATCAGACGCCCTTCATAGTTGCTTTCTGGAAGCGAAGAAAAATTCCTCCAGGCCCCATAGAACATTTTTCTGTTGGCTATTCGTTGGTCATGTGGACGAGTTTATGAGCGTCCATATCCTGCGCGAATGACTGAGAAGGGGTAAAAAGGCGCGATCGTGGTCGAATTTTAATACTCTGATTAACATCTGATCTGATTATTTCTGTGAGAGATTTTAGGGTTAGTGTCGTGAACTATGCGTTTCTACATCTCAGCTGCGTGCGCCCACACGCGCTTCACATACACGCACGCGCACATTAGCACACATACGCACACACACGACGACCAGCATGCGCACCACACGCACACCGCCACGCACAGCACACACACGCACGCCACGCACGCCCACGCACGCACGACACACACACACACACACAAGGACGTCCACGCGCGCGTAACACGTGTCAGATCCTGTGTTCTGCGTTTATATTTGGTGTTGTTTACTGTTATAGGGCTTTAAATTGTGCGCTGTCTCGTACCGAGCTTTCTACGATATCATGAACGTACTACAACGGCTCCCGTATGGCGAGCT
>NW_014577408.1:188346-190083 GCF_000485595.1 Priapulus caudatus
CTCTCTCTCTCTCAGTGTCTCTCTGTGACTCTATGTGCCTCTCGCTTTCCGTGCCACGGACAGCGTTAGCAGTTGTTTCTTCTTCTCTTGCGAGTTAATTCCCTCGCTGCTACGGGAAGAAACGAAACACGGAAGCTCTCACGGCGCGCGCACGTGAGGCGAGTCTTCACGTGCAAGGTGTGTGTGTGTGTGTGTGTGTGTGTGTGTGTGTGTGTGTGTGTGTGAGTATTGCCTGGCGGTGGTGTTCACACACGTCGTCACTTCTTTTAACAGAGGTGGGTGGCGCGGCCGCAAAACATCAAACGCCCTCATAGGCTTTCTGGAAGCGCAGATCATCCAGGCGCCCATAGAACTATTTTCTGATTGGCTATTCGTCGGTCATGTGGACGAGTTTATGAGCGTCATTCCTGCGCCGAATACTGAGAAGGTAAAAAGGCGCGATCGTGGTCGAATTTAAACATCTGATTAAACATCTGATCTGATTATTTCTGTGAAGATTTTAGGGTTAGTTCGTGAACTAGGTTCTAACATCTCAGCTGCGTGCGCCCACACGCGCTCACATACACCGCACGCGCACATGCAGGCACACACATACGCACACACACGCACACACATGCGCACACACACGCACACACGCACACGCACACGCACACACACGCACGCACGCACGCACGCACGCACGCACACACACACACACACACAAGGACGTCCACGCGCGCGTAACACGTGTACAGATCCTTGTTCTGCTGTTATATTTCGCTGTTGTTACTGTTATAGGGCTTTAAAATTGTGCTGTCTAGTACCCGAGCTTTCTACGATATCATGAACGACCTACAAGGCTCCCGATATGGCGATCTGCTTATGTTTGCAGGTATATGCACGGTCAGCATGAGGATTAGTAGGTCAGACTAAGATTATGCTGATTAAAATCAAGGAATTTTCATTTGAAATAAATCTGAAAACCCAGCCAGTTCTGATTTCGAAAAAAGTTGGTGTTCTATTATATATGACCAATAGCAAAATCCATAAAAATTACCCAGTCCTACTTAAAATTTACGAGTCCCGGGCTGCTATGTGTAACACTGTTCGGTGTAAATATATTCGATGTGTTTATTTGATTTACAGACAAGCCGCTGTCCTTCTATCGCGGAGAAGCTGACATCACGGTGTCTCAATTTCTATCAAATGACAAGTTTTACGACGTTAACCAAAGATGCCAGGTAAAGTCACAGCACTCGACCACGTGTGATTGATCGGCTAGCAGAAATTACAGGCAATACTGCACACACAAAACTACGTACCAATGTTAATTATTCTGATTCAGCAGCGAAGGCAACAATATGGATTTAATTAAAGCAACGTTAACTCAATAATTAATAAGCCTAATTTTTGGTCTTACTTCGTGCGACTACAGGAATATCTAGACTACAACAGGGGTATATTGACGAGGGAGCTGGGACTAGATCACAGTGACGTCATTGAAATACCAGCTATCTACGATACGGTCATGGGCAGAGACAATGTTATGCGAGTGACGGGCTATTTCCCGAGTAAGTATAAAAACACCTATGAATAATCCAACATGATTGAATTTGTTCATTGCTCTCACACTCATTTCTGTGCAAATGTTAACAATACACCTATATATATATATATATATATATATATATAAATAAATAAACATATATATATATATATATATATATGTATATATATATATACGCATACTACCATAGG
>NW_014577408.1:192394-202875 GCF_000485595.1 Priapulus caudatus
TGGTAGAGAGATAGATAGAGATGGGTAGGCACAGAGGGGAGAAGGGGGATGGAAATAGATAGAGCTAGATAGAGAGAAATGTGGTAGAGAGATAGATAGAGATGGGTAGGCACAGAGGGGAGAAGGGGGATGGAAATAGATAGAGCTAGATAGAGAGAAATGTGGTAGAGAGATAGATAGAGATGGGTAGGCACAGAGGGGAGAAGGGGGATGGAAATAGATAGAGCTAGATAGAGAGAAATGTGGTAGAGAGATAGATAGAGATGGGTAGGCACAGAGGGGAGAAGGGGGATGGAAATAGATAGAGCTAGATAGAGAGAAATGTGGAGGAAAGATAGATAGAGATAGAGAAGGAGAGAGAATAGTAACAGGGTAGAGAGATTGGTAGAGATAGAGATGGAGAGAAGGTAAGAGAAAGAATAGATATAAATAGAGCTAGCTAGCGAGAGAAAGGGAGAGAAAACACAGATAGAGATAGAGAGTTGGGAAGAAGGGTGAGACGGAAGAGAAATGAATAAAGATAGAAAGGGGCGGTAGGAGAGAGCGAGAGAGGGATGGGGATAGAAAGGGAAGTGGAAGAAGTATATCTAGAGATAGAGAGGGAGACGGGAAGAGGTATAAATATAGTTAAATAGGGAAAGGGGGAGAAGGAGAGGCGAGATAGATGTAGATAGAAAGTTAGAGTGAAGGAGAAGAGTGAAGAGAAATAGAGAGGAGAATGAAAGAGAGATAATATACAGAGGAAAATATTTCATTTAAAACGATGTGATCCATGCGCTAACGCACGCAGAGTAGCTAGGTAAGAGATAATAGAGAAGAAGCGGAGCCGGTCAAAAAGGAAAGGGTGGGGAAAGTGAATGAATGGGGAGAGAGATAGGGGAGGGAGAGTGAAGGCAGAGGAAGCGCTATCAAATAGAAACGAGTCGCGCTTACAACGAAAGTCGAACAGCTCCATCCGCTCCTCCTGAAATGATTGTAAATAGTTTGTTTTTTTACGTAGAATGGCGACGTAGATTTAGAAATAGTTGTAGGTTTAACAAAGCAATATTGGGTACAGCAGTTAGCCGATAGAAGGAACGCTGTCGGGTGTAGGCTAAGATGCATAGCTGCTAGATCTGCCCACACGAGCGGGGATCGCGTCTCTGAAATAGCAACCCTCATTAGATAAAACGTGGAAAGAAAGAACGTATATTATCAGGGGTTAATAATGACAAATTGTCATTATTATGACCTTAGTTATGACCTTAGTTTATCATTATTAGCCCCCTGATATTTTTAAGGAAGCTAATATTACAGGTACAAACTTGATCGCGTGTGTTAGAAACATTGTCGGTTGGCACTAGAAGGATACCTGCTATAAAGCTTTCCCTGGTGGCACCTAACAGTATTTTTGCGTCCATCATTCGATGGGACTATCCGAAGGGTATGTCATTGCGAAAAATTGTGGAAGATTTTGAGGAAATGTAATAATAACATTTCGCAGCTACTCAGACAAAATTTTAACGATGTGGTTTGTGTAACAAAATTGTGTTTATGTTGCACGGTCGTAGAAAGCAGTAATGGCGACAGTCTCAGGCGACATTCGAGTAAATTACTTGGTCCACACACGACGATCTATTTATAGTTCAGGCCAGTACATCCATACAGTTCAGTAGTCAGTCCATAATCGCAATAATTGCGATTATCGTTAACAATATCGTACCTATAGCAAAATCGTCTTTGTATTATACTAGTTCCGTGCGTGAGGTTTGCTTCATACTACTCTATCGACAGGTAGGTTGCAGCAGCAGTTTCGGTGTAGTATTTACGTAGTGTACATCGACTAGTTTATCTGCCAAGCGGTGGAGTCATCGTTTAAACTTAAACGGAAGCTGACGGTATTTTGATGTTCCTTTAGCAAAGCTTAAAACTGAAATCAATCTGGATGCACATAAGATGGCAATTTTCTGACAGAAATATGTACATATTGTACACATGCTGATCACATCGTATATGTTGCTGATGCTATGGATTTTGTTGTAAAGCACACGGCAGTAGAAGGAACATCTGGGATCCAAACTACGATTATATACATAGATTAATATATTTTTATATTAAGGATAGAAAATTCGCTTTGTTAGCTGTCTTCTCCTATAACGATTAACAGATTAAGTGTAAGGATGTGAAGACGAGGGAGGACGAGTGTGCGGGCGTGAAGACGGGGGAGGGTGATTGTGAGTGAGTGTGTATGGACGAGGGACGGTGCGTGTGCAGACGTGAGGACTAGGAACGGACGACTAGAGATAATGACGTAAATGCAAGCGAACACGTACACACTGAGCGAAAGTACTCGCTGAAGATTAAAAGGGAAATATGATTTTAGGGAATGCGCATGAATCGCATGGTCGCGTTAATAAATATATCTTTCCACGTGATGATCGTCATTACTATCATTGAATTTCTTAGAAAGAATTGGTGTAAATCTCATTTAAAAGTTGAATCGATCGAAGAATTGTCTTATTAAAAAATCATGATTTACTATAAATATGTGCGTCATTTTGTGGTCATTTGAAAGACTATTCACATATGTAGTCGTAGTTCCTTGTATCGACTTATATGAGTGCTCGGGAGTTTGACCTAATCTCAATAACATAAATCCCATTATATAACTGAAATGATTTCAATCTTTCCTTGCCGCTGGGCGGCGCCAGCGTCGTGTGGATAAAGCAGATGCTATGATCTCAAACAAACTATATACATATAAACATATAACACACACGCGCGCACATATAACATACATAAACAATTGTGTGGCTATTATATTCTTGAGGAGACCACATACTTGAGAGTAGTTTGTTATTATAAATCTATTTCCCGGTGCATTCTAAAGCACCAAGTCTTCCGAACCTCACTTAAACATGTTATAACACACAGAGTTAGGTATGTTTGTGTGCATGCCTAGCATTTGCCAAAGGAAACTACATTTTCTTGACATTACACGTTTTAATATGAAGTAATTAGGAGTAAGATGCTATGAGAAATCTGCATCCTATTGCTTCTCCCTAATAATCATTAAGAGCCCAATATTCTCAACATTTCGATTCGCTGCAACGCCGATTGAAATTATGTTCACATTTCTTTGCCGTTTGTCGACGCTAGTGTCGCATGTAATTGTTACATTGTTCGTATGTTACCCAATCGCTTACAAAGAGCACACAATCAGGATTCGTTTTTCAATACAAATATCTATTGTTTATTATGTTTAATCAGTAGTCACGCAAACAAAATCATCACGTGTGTGTTTGTGTGTATGTAGTGTTGTTGTGTGTTGTGTGTAGTGTGTGTTGGTGTATGTGTGTGTGTGTATGTGCTGTTGTGTGTGTTGCGCGCGCGCGCTGTGTGCTGTGTTTTGTGTGGTGCCATACTGATGTGTGCTATGCGTGTCGATAGTGTCGCTAGCCAGTGTGTTTGTGTGTGTGTGATGTGTTGTGTGTGATGTGTGACTGTGTTTGTGTGTGTGTGTGAGTGTGTGTGTGGTGTGGTATGTGGCGTGTGTGTGCGTGTGTGTGGCGGATGTGTGGTGTGTGTGTGTGTGATGTATGTAGTGTGTGTGTAAGTGAGCCACTAAGCAATCGTTGTGTGTGTGTGCGTGTGTGTGTGTGTTTGTCGCGTGTTGTGTGTTGTGTGAATGGTGTGTGCCGCTGTGTGCGGCCTCTAGAGAACACCGCACTGTTTGGTGTGTTGTGTGTGTCGTGTGTGTATGTGGTGTGTGTGTGTGTGTATGTGTCATTCTCATGTGTGCTGCTGTGTTGTGGTGTGTACGTGTGTATGTATGTGTGTGACGTGATTTGTGTGTGTGTGGTGCTGTCGTGTTTATGTGCCAGTGTGTGTGTGTGTGTCGTGTGAACCTGTGTGTGTGTGTTTGTGCGTGAGATGTCATCGTGTGTGTGTGTGTTGGTCGTGTACGTGCCGTGTATGATATGTGTTGTGCGTGTTTAGTGGTGGTGTGATGTGTGACTGTATTTTGTTGTGTGTGTGTCGTGTTGTGTGTTGTGTGTATGTGTGTGTGTGTGTTTGTGTGTGTGTGTGTGGTGTGTGTGTGTGTGTGACCCTCGACCTGGTGAATGTGTTTGTGTAGAGTTGTGTGCTGGCGCTGTCGGTGTGTGGGCTGTGTACGGTGTGTATTGTATGTGGTGGTGGCGCGCTCTTCTCTTCACGGTCTCATCTCGACACCAGCAGGTACGTTTGTGGGGTCCTCCGCCCGGCGTGGCTGTGCGTCGTTGCTCCTTGTGTGTGATGGGTGTGCACGCGGGCTTGTGTGTCGTGTTTGTGTCGTGTGGTGTGTGTGTTGTGTAGTGGGCCTTTGTGTGTATGTGTGTGTGTCGTGTGTGTGTCGTGTGTGTGTGTGTTGTGTGATTGTGTGGGCTGTGTGTGTTTATGTGGGGTGATGTGTCGTGTGTGTGTGCCGTGTGTGTGTGTGTGTGAGTGTGTGTTTGTGCGCGCCTGGGCTCTTGTGTGGTGTGTAGGTGTGTACGCTGTGTGCTGTATATGTGTGTGTTTATGGTCAGCGTCGTGTGTGTGTTTGTGCTGTGTTATGCGATGCCGCTAAGCGGCGCGTAGCTGTGATGTGTCTGTGTGTTGTGTGTGCTGTGTGGTGTGTGTGATGCTGTGCATCTGTGTGTGATGCTGATCGTGCTGTGGTTGTGTGTGTGTGTGCTGGTGTGTGTGAAGAAAGAGAAGAGATGACGAGGGGGAAGCATGAGACGAGAAAGAAAAAGAGACCGATGCTTGCTACATCAGTAATCAGCTTCAGAGCTGATTCCCACATAACAACACAAACACACATAACACACACTAACACAACAATCCGCTGATCCAACTTACCCCGGTGCCACCATATACGAGCGATACGACAAAATATTCCCTCATTATGTATTTTCCGTGAACAGCATGGTGTTATACATATCATCAGGAGTGAATAACAATAGATTATTATTATTATATTATTAATAATTATTATAATTATTGTTTTTATAATATCATTATATATATTATGTTATTAGTCTATTATTATTCGTTCCTGATATCATGATCCTGTCGTTCTAGTTACGACTATCCCCGCCGAGTCCCAACGTCGATTGGCAGGCCTTTAATCCGGTGCGCCGTGAACTGAGCCCGAGCATGACATGGGCGTACGTGCGCACCCGCTATACCGTCTCAAATATTGACTCTGTGGTGGATCGCAGACGCTGTCGCTGGGGCGCTGCGTTTTGTTCACACAACGCATCTTACCTGTATGTAACAACCCCCGGGCCACTCTGCAACAGTCTCCGTGTAGCTGCGGCCGAGGCCCGCTGATCCTTACTGTGCACGCGCGTATGTGTTTGTGTTTGCGCGTGTGTGGACGGACACACGCGGAAAATATTCGTCAGAAAACGGATTGATTTACCCACTCGCCTCTAATGTCCACCGGGCGGTAGTAGCAAGGCAGACGTGAAGGCGACCACAGGTGCCCTAGCGACACCCCCACCGACATCGGTTTGACGGTCGGAATATACGCGACAGTCGGTAAGGCGTGGTTAGAGGTGGGAGCCGCGATCGCAGAGGCGCAGAGGTCAGGTAATGCTGCGAGGGACGGAAGGATGCTGATCGTGGAATTTTTACCCGCAGCGGATAAATCGGCCGACGAGTAAACCAGCGCGCGACGACAGCGCGTGCGTCTGCGGCGATTTCAAACGTTGACGATACCGGAAGTGGTCGGGTTCGGACTGCGGACTGACCGTCGGCACGAACGGCGAGCGTTCCCCGTTACAAGATGGCCGCCGGCGTGCCGTGATGAGACTCCACGCGCCGGCAGATCTCTCAGGTGCGTCTCTGCCACCGCTGCAGCCGCCGACGACGACGACGGTCGCCAGATCATATTATAGAAGTCAGCGCTGAGTGACGTCACTGTCATGAGAGACCGAAGATCTGCACAGTCGTCTGGTTGAACGAAGCAGACGCGCATTCCCGTACGCCGCTGCCGCTGCCGCTGCTGCCGTCGCCAACAGTCGTCGACATTGCATAGCGGATTATCGCTGATTGGTGGCGAGATGCGTCCGGCAGGCGGTGCTCACCGCGACAGCAGCGTGCGTGCGTGCTCGTTTGCCTAACATACGTGCGTGCGTGCGGGGCGTGCGTGCGTGCGGGCGGGCGGGTCGGTGAGTGTGTGTGTGTGGGTGTGTGTGTAACTGCTGTGCGAATGCCGCACACGCTCACTCCCCACTAGCTCATATGTGAAACGGACAATACTTTACCTTGTGTGAAGACATTCACTACACGCGGGAAGCCGTGGGAGTCAACGACTCCCACTATAATATCTACGTTATATACCTGACCCGTGTGTGACGGCACCTGCTGTATACGCGTTAAGGTATATCGCATCTCGGCTGCCATCGTGCTAGCATCGTGCACGGCAGAGGCAGAGCCGTCAGTGCCGTAGCATACGTCACTTTCTTCTCTTAGTTCCTTCTCTCCTCGTGGATAATCTAGCGAGGACAGGCGATCTGACGCTACGGAGAATATAGCGAGGGCTGAACTAAAGTGCCCAACATTCCAGCTTTTTCATGCCAGGATAGTCACAACTTAAGCTAGAAGGAGACGAGATGTTCAACCCTTCGCAGCGCTTCTTACACAGGTAAGAAAAACATTTGTGCGCGTTATCCTTAGCTATATCGATAGGTGGATGGATGTATGCATGCATGGACGGAGGAACAGGCGGACAGGTGGATAGACGAACGAGCGAGCGGGCGGGCGGACGGACAGACGGTCGGTCGGACGGTCGGACGGACGGACGGATGGACGGAACGGACGAGACGGACGATGGACGGTCGGTCGATCGCTTTCGACGGACGGACGGACGGAGGGACGACGGACGGACGGACGGACGGATGGAGCGAAACGAGCGAACGGACGATGGACGGTCGGGTCGATCGGTCGACGGACGGAGCGGCGGACGGACGGACGGGACGACGACGAACGGACGACGACGGACGAACGGACGGCGAGCGGACGGACGGAACGGACGACGAACGGAACGGACGGACGGGACGGACGGACGGACGGACGGGACGGACCGGACGGACGGGACGGACCGGACGACGGACGGACGGACGGACGGATTTGTAATTGTTGCATCTTGACGGAGTCAGGTACGTGAACCATCGTCACTAATAATGCAGTGAACAGTTAATTACAAGGTTAATGTCGTTCAGAATGCACGCATGCGCGCGCGCGTGTTGGTGACTACATGTAGACGCACTTCGGCGCGGCGCACCGTGAACGACTTACAGTCGAGCAGACATGATAATCGTCTATGAAAACAGCCGTGTCCGTCAAGGCGGCCCTGCTGGCACACGGTCTCGCTCTTCTACTCTGCTTCTCCTCTCTCGATCTCTCTCTCTGTCTCTCCTCTCTCATCTCGTCTCTTCCTCTTCGCTCCGCTCTCTTCTCATCTCTACTCCGCTATTTCTGCCTTTCTTCGGCTCTGTCGGTCTGTTTCTCTTCATGCTCTCCTCTCTCTCCTCTCTTCTCTCTCTCTCTGCTCTCCTCTCTCTCCTCTCTCCTGTCCTCATTTTCCCCTCCTCCTCCGTCTCTTCTCTCTCTCTAATCTCTCTCTCTCTCTCGCTCTCTCTCTCTCTTTCTCTCTCGTCTCTCTCTCTCTCTTCTCTCTCATCTCTCTGTCTTTTCTCTCGTCTCTATCTATCTCATTTTCTCTTTTTTCTCTCACTCTCTCTTTTCTCGGACCCCTCTCCTCACTCATCTCTTTCTCTCTCCCACTCTCAGATATTTTCTTGGCCTGTTCTCCGTTTAATGTCGGTCTCTGGTGGTGCCATCCCTTTATTCTGTCCCTTTCTTTCTCTCGTCTCCTCTCTCATCTTCTCGTCTCTCTCTCTCTTTCTCCTCCCTTTCTCGCGCTTCCTCCTCTCTCTCTGTCCCCTTCTTCTCGTCCTATCTCTCGTAGCTCTCCGAACCCGGTCTTTCTACTACTTATCTCTCGTTCGTCTCTCATCGTCTTATATATAGTCTCCTCTATATCCTCGGCTCCGCCTCATCGGCGGCCAAGTGCAGGGGCCCGCTCCTCTCTCGCTCTCTATCCATCCTCTCCCTCTCGTCCTTCTCTCTCTCGCCCCTCTCCGACGCTCGTCAAATCACCTCTTCTCTCTCCTCTCTCTCTCGGTCTCATCGTCGTCCCAACACCCACACCGCAACCTCGTCTCTCTCTCTCTCTCTCTCTCTCTCTCCTACTCTCTTCTCTCATTCGACAATTATCGCGGCGTTTGCTCCCGGAGCACGGTCGAGGCCGACAAACCCGCAAACACCACCGCTGCTAGCATTCTTGCCTATGCGCGTATTATAGGCACGCCCCCCCCCCGCTCAGCAATAGGAGTTATTGCATGGTCCGCACGCGACCCCCTGCAGGCGACGCGGGGGTGCAGCGCATTTCTCCGCCACTCTGCCTTTGCTCCCCGCGTCACCGACTTGGTAGGACGCTGAACTTGACTGCCTGAAGTCGGTGTGTAAACCCAGCTTTAGTGAGACCTGTTTTTGGTATTACACGGTCCGGTTGTGTGATCATGTGATCATCGCCGGGTCGTCCCACCGTGTTTGTGTATTCGGGCGCTCTGACGGAACGAGTTCACGGTCGCTGATGCGGAGCATCTCTGTCACGCCGGGCCCTAAGGTCCTAGAACCACTTTCGTCTGCCACAGGCCGAATGGCATGCCTGCGAACATGCGAAGGGCTGTCGTTCGAGAGGCTAGGCACGGCCCGTGCTACGAGGCAATCTCTGTATGGCGGGACCGTCGTACGGGCGCTTTGGTACAGCTGCTAGCCACAGGAACGGACGACTTACGTAGCCGGCATACTCCGTGCGCGGGGATTATGAGGGTATGAATGTGGATTGTATTCTTGCCGAGTAGCGCTTGTAATTGCGCGCGGTAGCGGCAGTTTGCAGTGCGCACAGCCAAGCAGCTGAAACTGTTTCGTGTGAGTGCGTGCGGCATTGCTTTACTTGGCGCAAGGTCGTCCGTGGAACGGATGGGAGGGGCGATATAACTGATAGTATATGCGCGGTTGAGGGTAGGAGTCGTTAGGGTAGGTGACTGACGGTTGGGTGAGCTGAGTGGTGGAGGAAATGGTGAAGCGTATGCGCGGTGAGGTAGGAGTTTGGTTAGGGTAAGCGTGAATGAAGGTATTGGGTGAGCTGAGGTAGTAAATGGGTATAAGTATGCGCGGGTGAGGCGTAGGAGTTGTTAGGGTAAGCGGTGATGAAGGGTATGGGTGAGTGAGGGTGGGAACTGGGTGAGAGTATGCGCCGAGTGAGGGTTAGGAGTTGGTAGGGTGAGGGTGATGAAGGTATGGGTGAGTGAGGGTAGTAATGGGTGATAGTAATTGCGCGGTGAGGTAGGAGTTGGTTAGGGTAAGCGTGATGAAGGTATGGTGAGTGAGGGTGGGAATGGCTGATAGTATGCGCGGGTGAAGGTAGGAGTTGGTTAGGGTAAGCGTGATGAAGGTATGGGTGAGTGAGGGTGGGAATGGTGATAGTATGCGCGGGTGAGGGTAGGAGTTGGTTAGGGTGAGCGTGATGAAGGTATGGGTGAGTGAAGGTTAGGAATGTGAGAGTATGCGCGGGTGAGGGTAGGAGTTGGTTAGGTAAGCGTGATGAGGTATGGGTGAGTGCGGTAGTAATGGGTATAGTATGCCGGGTGAGGTAGGAGTAAGGTTAGGGTGAGCGTGATGAGGCTATGGGTGAGTGAGGGTGGGAATGGGTGAGAGTATGCCGCGCGATGTTGAGGGTAGGAGTTGGTTAGGTGTGAGCGTGATGAAGGTATGGGTGGTGAGGGTGCATGGTGAGAGTATGCGCGGGTGAGGGTAGGCAGTCGAAATTTAGGTGGGTGATGAAGGTATGGGTGAGTGAGGGTGGGAATGGGTGAGAAGAATCCGGGTGAGGTAGATTGGTTAGGTGAGTGTGATAAAGGTATGGGTGGTGAGGGTGCATGGGTGACAGTATGCGCTGGGTGAGGGTAGGAAGTTGGTTTAGGGTGAGTGTGATAAAAGGTATGGGTTGAGTGAAGGTGGAATGGGTGATAGATGCGCGGGTGAGGGTAGGTAGTCGTTAGAGTGAGCGTGATGAAGGTATGGGTGAGTGAGGTGGAAATGGGTGATGAGTATGCGCGGGTGAGGGTAGAGTTGGTTAGGGTGAGCGTGAATGAAGGTATGGGTGAGTGAGGGTGGGAAATGGCTAGATAGATGCGCGGGGGTGAGGGTAGGAGTAGGTTAGGTGCAGCGTGATGAAGGTATGGGTGAGGTGCGGTGTGGGAAGTGGTGAGAGTATGTCCGCGAGGGTGAAGGGTAGGAGTAGATCTTAAGGGGGTGAGCGTGAACAGAGGTTATGGGGTGATTGAAGGCAGGGTGGAATTCGAGGCTGTAAGTCATGGAAGTGCGTGAAGAACATTGAATTT
>NW_014577408.1:206942-210512 GCF_000485595.1 Priapulus caudatus
GTCTGCGATTCGCGTGTGCGCCGCTTGTGTCTCGTGTGAAAGAAAAGTGCTGCTGCTGATGTTGCACGTCCGCGAGCGTGAGTGCGTGCGTGCGTGCGTGTGTGTGTGCGTGCGTGTGTGTGTGTGTGTGTGTGTGTGTGTGTGTGTGTGTGTGTGTGTGCATCGGTCATGCACCTGACGCTGTGCATGTACGCGGCTATATATTGTCGAACATGACATACACGTTTTGTTCTTGTAAACGATGCGTAAGAGCTCTTCTACTACTAATACACCTGGTCTATACGACAACCATCTCTTAGAACCAACACTATGCGCCTTGTATACGTGTATATCGGGAGTTATTCGGGAGATTGGAAATTATTATGCAGAAGATCCTAGATGATCAGGAATCTCCAATTATCTGACTAACGTTGCATATGTTTATTTCGCCCGAATCCGGGAGAATGTTGTGCACAAGAACAATGTGCGTCGCCAACGTCTGAGATCTTATCGACGTAAAAACACGGCAAATTCGCGAACAAAATTCGATTGAGTTTCCCTATAGACTGAGTATCTATCTGGATGTAATTTCTACGTATAGTATGTCTAGTGTATATATATATATACACATATCAGGTGTATCACTACTCTACATACGCGCAGCGACATCGCGTGGGTCAGCAACATCGCTGCGTGTATCTCTGCTCTAACGTTACGCGACGGGAGTGCAGCAATAGCATGAAATATAGCGTGTGTGGTGGGCCGTTACATGACATGCGAGGAGAATGATGTTATTAGCGATGAATGTATAGTCATAACTGCATATAACGGCTAGACAAAGAGAACGGTCACAGTCGACTTTATCGACAGGTGGCCGCTCTATACAGAAGCATTTTCCCAATTCCATTTTATATATCCCACTCAAGGGAAACGCCAAAAGTGGCCTTTAAGGACAGGTCCGATAGCAGAGGTGGCCGCTAACACAGGTTTGACCGTGCACGTATAGAGTGAAGCGCGCCCGCACTAGGATTAGGGTGATCACACGGTAGCAGCAGTATAGCAGTCGGCCTGCTACTGTACTGGCGGCTGGCGCCGGACGATCAAGCCTTTACCGGTGTGCCGCTCTCATGGCCCAGCTACGGGTAGCAGCCGCAGCCGTTCACGGCGCTGTGCCCCGCGGGGTCGCTGGTTTGTATTCACGCCAAACTTGTTACTGTCTGCGCGCATATCATAGCAGCATCAGCAGTAGCGCCACCATAAAGAATGCTCGGCGTATACCTGCATACATACATCGTACACGCTTTCTTGCTTGTATACAGTATATTACCTATTGAAATACAAGCGCGCTCCAGCGCGCGCACGTGAATTATGGACGCACGGACGCACACACACACGCACGCATACAGCGATGTACGTATAGACATAACTCCCTAAGCCCAATGCTATCCACATATATAGAGTAATTATTATTAAATGTGTGTGCATTCTCTAATTGTAGAGCGTGTAAAATTAATTAGGTAATTAGCGACGTGCACAATCATAAAGCAATCAGCGTTCATCTGTATTTAAAGTGATTATTGCGAGCTTTTTGGCTCAGAAAAACGAAATATAGCTGAGTATAGTCTCACCTGACAGTGGAAATATCACTGATTATGCCAACATTCAAAACACCAAGATTTTATGCAGTTATAGCATAGAAAAATTGATTTAACCACATCAGCAATAAATTTTATCGTGTCACGACTCTCAAAAATCACAAATGGCGTCTCAAACAAGCGAACATAATTAAAACAAAAGGGCGTGCAATTCTGTTTGGTAAATATTATTGAGTTTTTATGTCAATAATTCAGAGCACTTTATGTCATTGTGATTCCCGTGTTACTATCTGTCTGGCAATCCACAAGCTTCTCTAATAACAGACTTTACGTGGCATTATTACTACACTGCTGTTACGCTAGTATGAACGTCTGTGTTTACACTCTGACCTGATTTCTACGGTGCGTGGTATGGATTGCTGCACCGTGCTAGCATGGATGTCTCGCGCTACCGCGAGAAAATTCGAGAGATGGCAACCGTAAACAGAAACAGAACGCAAAATTGTAATTGTGCATGATTTAATTGGATTTGGTGAATATACGAAGGTTCTAAGACATTTTATCGTTACTCTAGAGTCTAGACAATTGCTGTTATTCAAGCAATAACGGTAGGTATCATGAAAGTGGGGAAAACACTGGAAAATTGGGGAAAACACTATATATATATCAAGAGTACATAATGGGAGATGGGAGATACATGGTGGAGATCTACATGGAGATCTCCCATTATATCTCTCTCTCTCTCTCTCTCTCTCTCTCTCTCTCTCTCTCTCTCTCTCTCTCTCTCTCTCTCTCTCTCTCTCTCTCTCTCTCTCTCTCTCTATTGAGCAATTACCGGCGGCGTTTGCTCGGAGCACGTCGAGGGCCCGACAAAACCGCAAACAACCCACCGCTCTACATTCTTCTATGCGCGTATTATAGGCAACCGTACAGATGGAGTTATTGCTGGTGTCGCGACCCCGACGCGGGGGTGCACGCATTTCTCCGCCACTCTTCGCCTTTGCGTCACCGACTTGGTAGAGACGACTGACTTGACTGCCTGAAGTCGGTAGTGTAAACCCAGCTTTAGTGAGACTGGTTTTTGGTATTACACGGGTCGGTTGTGTGATCATGTGATCATCGCCGGGTCGTCCGCCCGTGTTGTGTACTTCAGGCGCTCTGACGACGAGTTACGGCCGCGCTGCGGACATCTCTGTACGGCGGGCCCTAGGTCTAGAACTCCTTCGCTCTGCCACAGTCCGAGGGGCGTGCCTGCGAACATGCGAAGGGCTGTAGTTCGAGAGCTAGGCGGGTCCGTGCTACGGGCATCTCTGTATGGCGGGACCGTGCGTACGGGCGCTTTGTACAGCTGCTAGCCACAGGACACGGACGCTTACGTGACCGCATACTCCGTGCGCGGGGATTATGAGGGTATAATGTGGATTTATTCCTTAGCCGAGTATAGCGCTTGTAATTGCGCGCGCGCCAGTTTGCAGTGCGCACGCCAAGCGCTGAACTTGTTTGTGTGAGATGCGTGCGCTTCTTTTACTTGCGAAGGTCGCCCGTGGAACGATGGGAGGGGGCGATATAGCTGATAGTATATGCGCGGGTGAGGGTAGGAGTCGGTTAGGGTAAGCGTGATGAAGGTATGGGTGAGTGAGGGTGGGAATGGGTGAGAGTATGCGCGGGTGAGGGTAGGAGTTGGTTAGGGTAAGCGTGATAAAGGTATGGGTGAGTGAGGGTGGGAATGGGTGAGAGTATGCCCGGGTGAGGGTAGGAGTAGGTTAGGGTGAGCGTGATGGAGGTATGGGTGAGTGAGGGTGGGAATGGGTGAGAGTATGCGCGGGTGAGGGTAGGAGTTGGTTAGGGTGAGCGTGATGAAGGTATGGGTGAGTGAGGGTGGGAATGGGTGAGAGTATGCGCGGGTGAGGGTAGGAGTTGGTTAGGGTGAGCGTGATGAAGGTATGGGTGAGTGAGGGTGGGAATGGCTGATAGTATGAGTGCGTGAGAATATGAG
>NW_014577408.1:210537-215440 GCF_000485595.1 Priapulus caudatus
CGTGCGTACGTGCGTGCGTACGTACGTGCGTGCGTACGTGCGTGCGTGCATGCATGTTGGCGTCCTGTAGGATGATAGATGTGTAAATGTTTACTAATGATTAGGGCCGCTGTCAGCTCAAGCGGCAAACAAAGATTCGAGGAAGTCTTATCCGTCGAATCACGCCGCCAGTGTGGTTTGATGTTACATCAACTAAGTAATTGTTCAAAGCCGAGGCGCCGCAATTTTACACGACCCGTCCATCCGTGCCGACGTTTACCCTCGCCGTCCAGCGCCGGCCGTCTCCGCCGCACACACGCGCGGCCGGCGCGGTGTAGCGTAGGGTAACGTCGAAGGGCGGCGATCAATTTATGGACAATTTATGCGACCGTGAATACACCTGGTGACGACTACACGATATAATATGCGTGCGATCAGGAAGAGCTGCATGCGTACAAGCACAGACAGCTTATAAATATAAATATAAATATATATATGTGCGTATTGTAGGATGGCCGTCCGTACATGAACATACGTAGGCACCGACGTTCTACCACGTAAAGCAACATATTTACATAGACAGAAAGAAAATATACGTCTGCTAGGCTTGCTTCTGAAGTAAGATCATTGATGAGTGAAGAGTTGTGCTGTTGTTGTTGCACGCGCAAAAAAAAAATATATATAGTGTATTTCATATGCCTACCGGTTTGTGCACGTAGTAAAAACGATTGCAGCAGTACAGTAAACACTACACGCGTGCCTGTGAACGCGTTTACGGGGATTCCGAGTCGAATTAAAGAATTTCTACGTGCAGCGTTCCGGTAAAACCTAGACCGGCAAAAATATCCATTCTATACCAACTAATCGTCTGCCGCGAGTAACCTTGCGTTGAGTATGGCGCCAATTTTTGTGTTAAAATCGGAGTTTCAGCACCATATATATAGTTTTCGTCGCAGCGACGAAAAATGCTTTTCGTTATGGTGTAATTTCAAAGAACCGTCGTTATGTCGCTAATATCGTACGGCCAATGCAACTTGCCGGATTTAGCAACGCAGACGGCAGGGAAAAAACGGGCGCGGCAATAGAAACGCTAAACCGAATTTCACACTCGATTCCGTAAGAAAAACTCGCATCGAAAATATTTGCTAACGCCGCGCGAGTGGCAATTGTTCACAACAAACGTTCTATTGTTATCGCGATCCGACCGTGCTGCCGATGCCGCCGCGGCTTCGCAGCTGAGAAAAAAATGTAGGAAAAGTCGTCGACAAAGATAAAAAGATAAATAAAAACGCCGCTCCCAATTCTTTTCTCGCCTTTGATGTGAGTTATAAGGAGAAACGCGAGTCATGACCAGTCGAGTGAAGAGCGTCCCACACACGCACGCACATCGAGGTGGTGTGATTCCTTGTCGGGCGAACATTGCCGTAAACTCGGTTTTGAAAGACTTGTGCTTTTCTCGATGGGATCTCGTGTTTTTGCACGTGCGAAGTCGATTGTAGAGCGCTGTCTACTGTATCAACACGGCAATACGCAGGTCGGTCACCGTGTGCGATCATCACGTAGGTGCACGCACGCACGCACGCACGCACGCCCGAGCACACCTACACAGGCACACACCTAAACGCATGCACGCGCATACACGCGCGCGCACACGCACGCACAATTATGTACATACGCACTCGTGCACACACGCAGATCTCTGCACATTACACACAAGAACACATGCACTCGCATGCACACACGTTCACGCATGCATGTATTATTATTACACGCACTCGCATACGCACACGTTAATGGATGCGCACACACACCCGCACGCTGTCACACGCGCACGCTCGCACGCTCATACCTGGGCGCCAACATCGCAATAAGTAGATGGAGGAAACTCACCGGCGAACACATTTTTCAGGCATATAATTGAACACTGAATTGGTGAACAAACAGAGGAGATGTTTGACTTTCCAACAGCCGTTCTTTCACGCACGCTGTCGCATAGCTACGGGTACCTTTGAGGTCCGACCGCCCCTCTCCGCGTGAGAGTGTTTGTAGTGCATTTGTCCGCTTGCGCTACTATGTATGCATTATTCTTTTTAGAAAATACAGGACGCCGTGATTATTATATAATATATATATACATAGGCTATAATTTGCGGCCACTCCTTATTATATACATGCATATATGTGTGTGTGTGTGTGCGGGCGTGCGGGCGGGCGTGCGTGCGTGCGTGCGTGTGAGTGTGCGCGTCTCGTTGCGTGCCGTGCGTGCGTGCAGTGCGTGCGTTCGTGCGTGCATGCAGTGCGTGCATGTGTGTATGAACTCACGATTATATCATTTATGTAAAGGTGGTCTACTCATGGCATTACCCTTCCTATGATGTCAACGCTGACGACGTATTTGAGATATCATTGACCGAGCGAACGTGAAAGAAACCCGCGGTGCGAAGCTATACTTCATCTCGTAGACGCCATACATATAGAGTAGCCTTCATGCTAACCCCCCCCTCCCCCCGCGCACGCCCGCGGCGCGGCACGCACGCACACGCAGTTATCGGATTTCAAACAGAAACCATAATAACATGCTTTGTTCGTCGCGTCGTTTCGGTGCCGCGCCGTCTTTACGTGGTGAACCAGCAAGGCGCTCGTGTATAGACATTAGATAGCTGATCAGGACGAGGCATGCCACAGAAGTTCTGGCTTGCGATTAGCAGTCCTTACACGTCCGCCATCTTAAAAGAAGGTGGTAACTCGACATAGCTCTTCAGTTTTTTTGTTACTTGTGGTGAATAGGTGTTAGAATAGATGAACAGCCGTTAGTCTGCCACATCGAGTTTTAGCTTACATGTTTTTAGCGATACGTGGACACCTATAATTAAGAAACGCCTATAAAACATACAGACTATAAAAATTTCCACATTCAGAAACACATTTCAGCCTTTCTTATGCGAATAGTTTTGCTTTATTGGCTGTTGTGCGGACTGTATTACCAACGCTATACTGAGACAGCAGACCGTTTGTCTGTTCGTGATATGATTGCGTTCTGTCATATTCGCCATCAAATCGTTGTTTGATCTGCTGAAATGTGAAAATATTGCGAATACTGGTGATTTATATTTTGTCGCAAAGATTCCTAAAATGTTTTCAATTTCAAACAGATATTTCTTTGCTCGCGCTTTAAACAATGATGAATGAGTTTAAAGCGACTCATTGGCTCTTTAATAATATATAGGCCTATATATATTTATTGATGATATATTTATTTATTTATTTATTTATTTATTTATTTATTTATTTATTTATTTATTTATGGGCACGGTTTATGTGGTAATTAGATATACTTGTATGTAGATTATAGCAATAGTCCTTTATTCCTAAATTAGCATTGTAATCACAAAAAAGGTTTAGCTTATTCGAAAACATCAGATACACAGTAAGATACGCGCACACAGGTGTGCGGATGGGTAGATCCAAATCGCGCACTATTCCGTAGCTAAGATCATATCGACACCCTCGCAGAAGTTACGGCACGACTATATTAAAAGAACTTGCGAACACGCTGCTTCACCCCCCCCCACCCGTTGCATTCGTAATGTCTTCCACTGTGCGCTGCCGCCAAGGTAACTACACGCACACACACACACGCACGCAACACCAGCACGCACGCACGCACGCGCACGCGCACGACACGCAACGCACGCACGCACAAACGAACGCACGCACGCCCACCACGCACGACAACGAACGCACGCACCGCACGCACGCCGCGAAACAACGCACGCCGCACGCACGCACGCACACACACACGCACGCACACACACACACACACACACACACACACACACACGACGCACGCACGCACGCACGCACGCACACACACATCCATGCACGCACGCACGCACGCACGCGTGCGCGCGCACACACACACACACACACACACACAACAGGCGGGGCGCGCCACCGGCGCTTTAAGTAGTCGTATCATCGAAGTCTCTCTCGACCGTGCGAGAAGCTGCTGAGAGTCAAGAGCCCGTGTCTACCTCTCAACATCACTATATAATCCCTCGCGTCTGCCGGTGAGAGTGAGCTTATAAGTGCAGGTGTGAGTCGTCGGAGTTACGCAGACTATTATAGTGGTAGAGTGCGTGGCCTTAGCACAGCAGGTGCTGCTGTATGCGGGATGGTTGATAAAATCGCACCGCCTCTACGGCGACTCAGCTTGTTCGGGAGTCAAACTGTGTTCGTCTGGTGCGGTGCGCCATGCAGAATTGGTGACGGGAAAATTGTCGCCTAAGAAATTCAATCGGTTTTTTATGAATGCAGGACAGTAATAAATCAACAACAATAAGTCAGGAGACCAGGATTATCACCATGCAGATAGAAACATTATATCATCATCATATTATCTCATCATTATCAGCAGCACAGCAGCAGCAGCACAGCAAACATAGCAGCGCAACACGAAACAGCTGTACATTAGCTTGTAAATTACCACGTTTTCGCAGAGCGCCAGAGAATTGTGCGCGTAAGTAAGTATACGGCGTGGCAGGTGACAGGGCGGATCGCTGCTGCTGCTGCTGCTGCTGTTTGTTTTGTTTGTTGCTGGTTACTGTTGGTGTTGCTGGTGGTGTGCTACTGCTGCTGCTGCTACTGCTGCGCTACGACAGTGCTATACTACTACTACTACTACTGCTCGACAGTGGCTGCCTACTGCTACATGCTACGACAGGTGCTTGCTGACTGCTCTGACTCTACTGCTACGACAGTACGTAACTGCTGACTGCCTACTGCACTACAACGTGCTGCCGCTGCTGCTGCTACATATATACTGCTACTGCTACTATACTGCTACAACAGTGCTTGATGCTACGACAGCTAGTGCTGCTTGCTGCTACTGCTACTACTTATGCTACGACAGTAATCCTGGGGT
>NW_014577408.1:215801-217725 GCF_000485595.1 Priapulus caudatus
ACACTACACACACACACACACACACACACACACACACACACACACACACACACACACACCCACAGACACATGCACGTGATACGCACGTATGCATGTACACACGTGCACGTACGTGCACAAACGGAGGAAGTGAGAGAAATAGCGAGCTAGGAGATCGCTTGGCTTCGCGCAAAGTCTTCACAGCGTCTCTTCACGTGCGCGTCGTACAAAGCTCGTGTCACAAGACTCGCCATCTATCACCAATGCCCTCTAATTGCGAACCCGCCCTTCACTCTCGCACCTACAGCGTATACAGTGAATGTAGATTTATGACACGCGCACACCTACCCGAATATAGAGGCAGTGATTTGAATACTGTACACACACGCACGTCCGAGGTTATTATCATTTCCGCGTCCACAACCTCACCCCCATACCCCCCTACCCCCACCTCACCACCAGCTGCTTCTGTACGGACTCTCCGACGGAATTACGATATATCGTTGTCGTCTGCCGCGCAGTCACGTGAGCGTCATTAATCACACGTCATCGCTCGCGTCATCACGGCGTGCAGACGACGTCCGGTAACGAAGTATTGGGATCGTTTCCGCGCTGCGCGTGAGAACGCAGTAGCAATCGGAAGCAGTCAGCCTCCATTGTCGCGTTCTCGGCTTAGGGTGCGAGCCGCGTGTGTAAGGATAGAGAAGGTAACCGGTAGCGAGGCGGTCGGTATTAACTAAGCTGAAAGCTTCCATTCGCCACCGCCGCGACGCCGCGGGTAAAACGGCCAGGTGTATTGTACGTACGCATCTTAATTAGATTTTAATTAATCGTCTTCGCCTCCCTCTGCGCTTCTTGGTAACTACATACGTGCCATTCTATGAGGATCCGTGTGAGCGAGAGCAAACTCCAGCAACGTTCACTATCCAATATAAACGCTGTGCGTTTGCAACGCTAAAAGATTCAAGTACGCTAAAACTCGAATACAACGCTACGAGTTCGTAAACTACCTTTCATCGATAACTCTGATATATACATACGTGTCAACCACGGTCTAGACGGACGAGAAAAAACAAAAACCCTTTCACGTGCGCCACGTCATCGGCTCGACGCAAAGCAGTGTCGGCCGTTAAATTTACGGCCGCGCACTAAAGCTACGGCATAATCGCGTGAGCTCGTCAGCTATGCTGATGGCGCCTCGGAGAGAACGCGAGCGCGAGGCTCGGCCTGCCGCCGCCAGGTGGCTACACGCCGCTGCGTAAATCTCTCGCGCTGTGCGCGATGATGATGATAATATGAATAATATAATGCGGAGAGTAGGCTTTCGTCGGAGCGCGGCGTGCTGCGTGCGTCGCTGAGAGCGATGGCGGGGAGGAGGAGTGGGAGGTGGGAGGAGGGGGTTTACGAGTCTGGCGGCGAACATCAAAGGCTGCGCAGTTAATTCTCCGCCGATACGTAGCGGAGCGCTTAATTTGAAACGATGTGATCCACGCGCTGAGTCAGCGCGGCTATAGGTAAGAGGCGAGAGACAGACGAGGGGTAGGGGTGAGCGGAGGTAAAGGGAAGAGAGAGCGGGGGGAGAGAGAGGGGAAGGACAGTAGGGGAGGGCGAGGCGGAGAGAAGAGGGAGAGAAAGGGGAATGAACGGGGATCGCAAGAAGCAAGAGAGTGAAAGGGGGTAGGGGTGGGAGAGAGGCAAGGGGAAGAGAGAGGCAGAGGGAGGGGGGGGAGGGAGATGGGGAGGAACAGAAGGGGAGGGCGAGACGGAGAGAAGAAGAAGAGAAAGGGGAATGAAGGAGGAGGCGCGCGAGGGGAGAGAGAGTAAGAGCGAGGGAGACAGAGTGAGCCAAGAGAGAATGAGACACACACACACACACAGGGAGAGAGAGAGAAAGAGAGAGAGAGAGAGAGAGAGAGAGAGAGAAAGAGAGAGAGAGAGAGAGAGA
>NW_014577408.1:220122-223963 GCF_000485595.1 Priapulus caudatus
GAGAGAGAGAGAGAGAGAGAGAGAGAGAGAGAGAGAGAGAGAGAGAGAGAGAGAGAGAGAGAGAGAGAGAGAAAGTATACGCGGCACGATGCGATTGATTGTAATTAGATGGGATCGTAATTGACAATAACGTTCATTATAATCCCGTTGAAGGCGAGCGCGTGTGCGCCGCGTCGCTTCATCGTAGGCCTACTTAGGAAATCCTACTCCCACGCAATCCTACCCGCGCACAGCTCGCTCCGATAGATCCCAGCATCTGTGTTCTCATACGCGAATCACGTGTTATTAGGCCGTCGTGAGCGCCGTAAAATATTGATGGCCCAACAAAATCTTTTAAGGAGAGAGAGAGAGAATCGTGTGAGCGATATACTCAACAATGTTTATGATCCTTCCTGAACAGGTGAACGGAAATGGCGCGATATAGAGAAATAAATGAGCAGCGATAATCGAACGACACCTGCTGGTTTTAGATTTTAAAATGATCGCATTCATTACTTTTATGTAACCATTTTATTATATTATTATTGTTTTTATTACTACTCTTTATGATAAAGAAATATAAAATTATATTCGTATTCTTCGTGCGCTTTCAGAATTGGAAATCACGTGACACGGAGATGAAGCCAGACTGCTGACCGTCACCATGTACCCTGGAGGCTGGACAGCGGCTCTACTTTTAATTTTTCATTTAACAGGTAAGCGCTAATAACGAAATCACGATATTATTGACGAGGTGTACCGCAAATGAAACTAATTGTCGCGATGAATAAATAACTAGGGAAAATTACAACATTATTTGACATATATATTTATATATATGTATATATAATTGTTACCGATACCGCGGTAAAAAAACGATTCCGTCGTAAATAATGTATTAGCCGGTGATCCGCGTGTTGCGCATCCAAGCGTAAACTTACGCGCTCGCAGCATCCGCCTGACAAATTATTTGATTGAGTACGTCGCTGATACATATTGATCTAATTCCATATTTCAACTACCGCTAAGGCGGCGCGACCCTGTATCCGGCATGCCCACATACGCCGCCATGCTCGCGTGTCCCCGAGCGAACACGATCAAGGGTAATTAGTCTCGTAGCCTGAAACAGAAACCCGGCGTCACACGCGTTGACATCTCAGCGTCCCATTACGTGTCCAATTAAACGTTCAATTAAGCGAGAGAAAATGTGAATCACGGCTTGTCTTGTGTTACACCAACTTGTGTTGTTGGGCCACCTGCGGGAGATGCAATAGGGAGAGAAGCAGCTGAAACAACTGCCTTCACCGCATGGACGTAGCTAAACAATGTTCGCCGGGGTGAAGCCCGTTCCACGTCACAGCGCGTCGCGTCACCTATTCTCAGTACCTGCTGATTTCGATACGCGTCGCGTCACCTGGCCGTCCACCTTGTCACCGCTATTGTCCCAAACGCTATAAGCTTCGCATCAAGACGTGGTCACCGTTTGTCACCGCTTGCCAATTCAAGACTGGCATGAGGTGCGACATGCCAAGCATTGCATCTTGTCGCCACCGTTTGCTGAATACAATAGTTGTATACTCTGCGCGTAAGTGCACCGAGAACGCTTCGCCATGGACCATGCAACAGAATCTGCCTCCCCGTTGGCTATGCCGTAGTTAATGACTGAGTACCACGTACACGCGACACCTGCGCTGTAACTGTGCGGTATATCCCCCTCTCATCACTGTCACGCTGTCTTCGCCATTGCTCGAGAAATTGCGCGACTTTAGCGAGCCGGTACGTCGGCATGACGTCGTTACACGTCACGTGATGTGTGCACGTCGGCAGCCGTGAGTACTCGTGGGCGGAAGCTGTACCTGCAGGATCACACACACACACACAAACACACACACACACACACACACACACACACACACACACACACACATTACACGTCCGCCATCTTAAAAGAAGGTGGTAACTCGACATAGCTCTTCAGTTTTTTTGTTACTTGTGGTGAATAGGTGTAGAATAGATGAACAGCCGTTACTCTGCCACATCGAGTTTAGCTTAATGTTTTTAGCGATACGTGGACACCTATAATTAAGAAACGCCTATAAAACATACAGACCTGAGCAGTAAAAATTTTCACATTCAGAAACACATTTCAGCCTTTCTTATGCGAATAGTTTTGCTTTATGGCTGTTGTGGGACTGATTTTACCAACGCTATACTGAGACAGCAACCGGTTGTCTGTTCGTGATATGATTGCGTTCCTGTCATATTCGCATCAAATCGTGTTTGATCTGCTGAAATGTGAAAATATTCGCAATACTGGTGATTTATATTTTGTCGCAAGGATTCCTAAATGTTTTCAATTTCAAACAGATATTTCTTTGCTCGCGCTTTAACAATGATGAATGAGTTTAAAGCGACTCATTGGCTCTTTAATAATATATAGGCCTATGTATTTATTTATTTATTTATTTATTTATTTATTTATTTATTTATTTATTTATTTATTTATTTATGGCACGTGATGTGGTAATTAGATATACTTGTATGTAGATTATAGCAATAGTCCTTTATTCCCTAAATTAGCATTGTAATCACAAAAAAGTGTTTAGCTTATTTAAAAACATCAGATACACAGTAAGATACGCGCACACAATGTGCGGATGGGTAGATCCAAATCGCGCACTATTCCCGTAGCTAAGATCATATCGACACCCTTGCAGAAGTTACGGCACGACTATATTAAAAGAACTTGCAAACACGCTGCTTCACCCCCCCCCCTGTGCATTGGTAATGTCTTCCACTGTGCGCTGCCGCAAGGTACTACACGCACACGCACACACTCACGCACGCACGCACGCACGCGCACGCGCACGCACGCACGCACGAACGAACAAATGCGCGCGCACGCACGCACGCACGCACGAACGAACGCACGCACGCACGCACGACGAACGAACGCACGCACGTACGCACGCACGCACGCACACACACACACACACACACACACACACACACACACACACACACGGGTGACGCACGCACGCCACGCACGCAACCACATCCATGCCGACGACGCACAGCACGCGTGCGCGCGCACACACACCACACACTAAACCACACCAAACAACAGGCGGGGCGCGCACGCCGGCGCTTTAAAAGGTAGTGCGTATATCGAAGTTCCTCTTCGAACTAGGCGAGAGCTGCTGAGAGTCAAGAGCCCCCGTTTTTTGGGGGGGGGGGTTTTTCCCTACCTCTCAACATGCACTTATATACTCGCGTCTGCCGGTGAGAGTGCGCCTAAAGTGCAAGTGGTGAGTCGTCGGAGTCGCGCAGACTATTATGTGGTAGAGTGGCGTGGGCCTAGCACAGCTAGGTGGCTGGCTGTATGCGGGGATGGTTGATAAATCGCACCAGCCTCTACGGGCGATCAGCTTGTTTCGGGAGTTCAAACTGTGGTTCGTCTGGGTGGCGCGAGTGCGCATGGCCAGAATTGATAGAGGAAAATTGTCGCAAGAAATTCAATGGTTTTTACTGAAGCAGGACAGTAATAATCAACACATACATCAGAGCACAGTATTATCACATGCAGATAGAAATCATTATCATCATCATCATTATTATCTCATCATTATAGCAGCACAGCAGCAGCAGCGCAAACATAGCAGGCACAACGAAACAGTGATAGTTATTTGTAAATTAACCGTTTTCGGCAGAGCGCGGAGAGTTGTGCGCGTAGTAGTTAACGCGTAGGCAGGTGACAGGGCGGATCGCTGTGTGCTGCTGGCTGCTGTTTGTTTGTTTGTTGTTCTGTTATGGTTGGTGTTGCTGTGGTGGTTGCTACTGCTGCTGCTGCTCATAGTGCTGC
>NW_014577408.1:225239-231839 GCF_000485595.1 Priapulus caudatus
GGCGACGAGATAATAAAATTGAGCAGCGATATTTCGAGCCAACACCTGCCCCTTGGTTTTAGATTTTAAAATGATCGCATTCATTACTTTTATGCCTACCCATTTTTTTATATTATTATTGTTTTTTATTACTACTCTTTATGATAAAGAAATATAAAATTTATCGTAATTCTTCGTGCACTTTCAGAATTGGAAGATCACGTTGACACGAGACTGAAGCCAGACTGCTGACCGTCACCATGTACCCTGGAGGCCTGGACACGCGGCTCTACTTTTTTAATTTTTCATTGGGTAACAGGTAAGCGCTAATAACGAAATCCACGATCGAATTATTGACGAGGTGTACGCAAATGAAACTAATTGTCGCGATGAATAAAATAACTAAGGGAAAATTACAAACATTACTTTCACATATATGTATTGATACTTATATGTTATATATAATTGTTACCGATACCGCGGTAAAAAACGATTCCGTCGTAAATAATGTATTAGCCGCGTGATCCGCGTGTCTGCGCAATTCAAGCGTAACTTACGCGCCTCGGCAGCATCCGCCTGACAAATTATTTTTGATTGCAGTACGTCGCCTGATACATATTGATCTAATTCCATATTTCAACTACCGGCTAAGCGGCTGCGACCCTGTATCCGGCATCGCCCAATACGCCTCCATTGCTCGCGTGTCCCCCCGGGCAATCGAGCGAACAACGAATCAAGGGTAATTAGTCTCGGTAGCTGAACAGAAACCGGGTCACACGCGTTCGACATCTCAGCGTCATTACGTGTCCAATTAAAACGTTCAACTTAAGCGAGAGAAAATGGTGAATCACGGCTTGTCTTGTGTTACCACCAAACTTGTGTTGTTGGGCCACCTGCGGGAGATGCAGTAGGGAGGGAAAGCAGCTGAAACAACTGCCTTCGCGCGATGGACGTAGGCTAACAATGTTCGCGGGGTTGGAAAAAAAGCCCGTTCCACGTCACAGGCGCGTCGCGTCACTATTTTCTCAGTTCTGCTGATTTCGCATACGCGTCGCGTCACCTGGCCGTCCACCTTGTTCACCGCTATTGTCCCAAAACGCTATTAGCCTTTCGCATCAAGACGGTGGTCACCGTTTTGTCACCGCTTGCCCAATTTAAGACTGGCATGAGGTGCGACATGCAAAGCATTGCCATTCTTGTCGCTCACGTTTGCTGATACAATAGTTTGTATACTCTGGCGCGTAAGTGCACCGAGAACGCTTTCGCCATGGACCATGGCAGACAAAACTCTGCCTCCCCGTGGCTATGCCCTAGTAATGACTGGGTACCACGTACACGCGACACCTGCCGCTGTAACTGATGCGCGGTATATCCCGCCTCTCATCACTGTCACGCTGTCTTCGCCATTGCTTCGATTAAATGCGGCGACTTTAGCGAGCCGGTACGTCCGCATGCACGTCGTTACACGTCACGTTGATGTGTTGCACGTCGGCAGCGTGAGTACTCTGGGCTGGAAGCTGTTACCTGCAGGAATCACACACACACACACACACACACACACACACACACACACACACACACACACACACAGCAAACACACACACACACACACACGCACACGCACGCGCACGCGCCACGCGCCACAGCAACACGCTCACGCGCACCGGCGCACACACACACAATGCAACGACACGGCACACGCGACAGCACGCACGCACGCACCACGCAACACCACGCACGCCACACACACACACACGAATCGACGCATGCCACTTTATCGTCGAAGCCTGCCGCTTCTCTCTGATCTCGCGGCGATCCGGCGCACACACCACACACACACACACACACACACACACACACACACACACACACACACAACACACACCACACACACACGGATCGACGCATGCCACCCTTCGTTCGAAGCCTGCGCTTATCTCTCTGATCCTTCGCGGCGAGTCCGCGGCGGCACACACACACACACACACACACACACACACACACACACACACACACACACACACACACACACACACACACCGATCGACGCATGCCACTATCGTCGCAGCCTGCGCTTCTCTCTGATCCTCGCGGCGATCCGCGCATTGTTATTCAAATGTAGTTGTTTCGCCATAAGAAATGAGTCAATACGTATCGCGTTGCCGTCAGCTGTTACCGATATTATTATAATTAGTCGGTGACAATGAAGTGCGGCTGCTCTGTGTGTGAGACCGCATGCATGCATTCGTGAATGCATTAGGCATGCATCTAGCCTCACGGCGCGGGTCGTAAACTCACACTCGCTACTACTCATACTCATACACGCTATGTACGTGCGTGTATGAAACCCCTGCTTTTATGTTACGTTTTCACGTTTGAGAGTGCCGAGTGAGCGCGCGCAGGCGCGCACGTGTTATGTTACGATTCCCTCTCGTCATTCATCGCCTCCTCGACACCATCGTTTTAATGATGATTTATCTTGCTCGAAATTAGTGAAAAAGATAATTGATTCGTTCTCTAATGCGCGCGCGGTAATGTCATGCTAGTACGGTGATATCGGAGTCAGAGTGAAAATAGCAGCGTGCGGATGATATCTTTGAGATTTGGCGGCTGGTATGGTAGCGATGTAATTTCAATAATTCGCGTGGTTAGGAGAGCGCTGCAATGTAACTAAGTTAACTAAAAAGTATAGACACTACAATTATATATATATATAGGCTTATAATATATATATTTGTTTATTTATTTATTTATTTATTTATTTATTTATTTATTTATTTATGTATATATAAATAATGATGATTTCTATACTTTTATTATATATATATATATGTATGTAACGGGCTACGAGGTATATTCCGTGTATATAATTGATTCCGCTATATACAGCTGCGTTTGCGTTAGCGCACGCACGCCTCGCGCGGAGGCAGCGGGTGGCACAAAGCCCCTGCCGGCTTACGGGTGGCGGCCATCGTTTGCTCATTACATCATATTAATGTGTATTTATTACTCGCTTTATCCGAAGAAGCTCGTGCGGGGCTTACGCTGCGATGGCGCCGCTGTCACGTGCACAGCGCATGCGTCACACGGCGCGTCTCCCCAGCAACGGTGCGATTCCGCAGAGCGCGAGAGATTGTGCGCGTAAGTATACGGCGTGGCAGGCTGCTGCTGCTGTTGTTGTTGCTGTTACTGCTGGTGTTGCTGCTGGTGGTGCTACTGCTGCTGCTGCTACTGCTGCTGCTGCTACTGCTGCTACTACTGCTGGTACGACAGTGCTTCTACTACTACTACTGCTACGACAGTGCTGCTACTGCTACTGCTACGACAGTGCTGCTACTGCTACTGCTACGACAGTACGTACTGCTGCTGCTACTGCTACAACAGTGCTGCCGCTGCTGCTGCTACTATACTACTGCTACTGCTACTACTACTGCTACGACAGTACGTGCTACTGCTGCTACTGCTACTGCTACTGCTACGAAAGTGGTGCTGCTGCTGTTGCTTCTGCTACGACAGTACGCGCTGCTGCTACTGCTACGACAGTGCTGCTACTGCTACGACAGTGCTGCTGCTGCTGCTGCTACTGCTACGACAGTTCGTGCTGCTGCTCCTGCTACTGCTACAACAGTGCTGCTACTGCTGCTGCTGCTACTACTACTGCTACTGCTACTACTACTGCTACGACAGTGCTGATGCTACGACAGTACGTGCTACTGCTACTGCTACTGCTACGACAGTGGTGCTGCTGCTGTTGCTACTACTACGACAGTACGCGCTGCTGCTGCTGCTACTGCTGCTGTTGCTACTGCTACGACAGTACGCGCTGCTGCTGCTGCTTCTGCTACAACAGTGCTGCTACTGCTACTTCTGCTGCTGCTACTGCTACGACAGTACGTGCTGCTGCTGCAGGAAAGCATCCATCACCGCGCCGCATTTACAACCAGTAATATCACTCTTATTGCACCCGGCGGCGTGATTACGATGCGGACCACGATACTGCTGATGCGACATGTAGCAGCAGCAGCAGCAGCAGCAGCAGCAGCAAACATAGCAGCAGCAAGATTAGCAGCTGTACATTAGCTTGTAAATTACACACAGTTTTCGCAGAGCGCGAGAGATTGTGCGCGTAAGTAAGTATACGGCGTGGCAGGTGACAGGGCGGATCGCTGCTGCTGCTGCTGCTGTTGTTGTTGTTGTTGTTGCTGCTGTTACTGTTGGTGTTGCTGCTGGTGGTGCTACTGCTGCTGCTGCTACTGCTGCTACTACTGCTGGTACGACAGTGCTTCTACTACTACTACTGCTACGACAGTGCTGCTACTGCTACTGCTACGACAGTGCTGCTACTGCTACTGCTACGACAGTACGTACTGCTGCTGCTACTGCTACAACAGTGCTGCCGCTGCTGCTGCTACTATACTACTGCTACTGCTACTACTACTGCTACGACAGTGCTGATGCTACGACAGTACGTGCTGCTGCTGCTACTGCTACTGCTACTGCTACGACAGTGGAGCTGCTGCTGTTGCTACTGCTACGACAGTACGCGCTGCTGCTACAGCTACGACAGTGCTGCTGCTGCTGCTGCTGCTACTGCTACGACAGTACGTGCTGCTGCTGCTGCTACTGCTACAACAGTGCTGCTACTGCTGCTGCTGCTACTACTACTGCTACTGCTACTACTACTGCTGCGACAGTGCTGATGCTACGACAGTACGTGCTGACTAGGGCTACTGCTACTGCTACGAACAGTGGGTGGCATGGCTGCTGTTGCTAATACTGAGCTGCTCGACAGTGCCTGAGCTACGACAGGTACGTGCTACTAGCCTACTGGCTACAGCTACGCGACAGTGTGGCTGCTTGGCTGTTGCTATCTACTAGCGAAAGTAGCTGCGCTGCTGCTTGCTGGCTACTGCTACTGCTCTACTGGCTGAACGACAGTACGTGCTGCTGCTGCTGTTATTTGCTACAACAGTAGCTGCTACTGCTACTTATAGCTTGCTGCTAACTGCTCTACCGACAGATACGCGCATGCTGCTAGCGCTGCATTGCTACAACGATGTGCTCGCTACTGGCCTACTGGTCTGGCTGGCTGGCTACTCGCTACGACAGTACGCGCTGCTGGCTGCTCGCTGCTATTGCCTACAACAGTGCTGCTAACTCTACTTCTGTCTGCTGCTACTGCTACGAAGTACGGTGCTGCTGCTGGCTGCTTAACTGCTACAACATGCTCTAGTGCACTGTTCTGCTGCTGCTTACTAGCTACGACAAGTACGTGGCACTGCTGGCTGCTATTATACGAACAGTGCTGCTGACTGGCTACTTCTGCTGCTGCTACCTGCTAACGAACAGTACGTGCTGCTGCTGCTGTGCTGACTGGCTACAACAGTGCTGCTATGCACTTCTGCTGCTGCTACTGGCTACGACAGTACGTGGTGTGCTGCTGCAGGAAAAGCAATCCGCATCACCCCGCAGGCGCCGCATTTACAAACCAGTAATATCTCCTCTTATTGAGGCACACGGCGGCGTGATTACGATTGCGGACCCACGATACTTGCTGATGCGACATGTAGCAGTCAGCAGCAAGCAGGCACAATAGGAGGAGAAGGAGCTGGAGAGGAGAGGAGGCAGGAGGAGGCGGAGGGAGGAGTGAGGAGGTGGGACGCGGCCGAGGAGTAGAGGAGGAGGAGAAGGAAGGAAGGAGGAGGTGAAGGGAAGGAAGGAGAGGGGAGGAGAGAGGGAGGTTAGGAGAGGAGAGAGGAGGGGAAGAGAAAGTATGGAGGAGGCAATACAGGAGGAAGGATGGAGGATGGGAGCGAAGGAGAGGAGGTAGGAGAGGGACTAAGGAGAAAAGAATAAGGCGGAGATGAGAGGGAGGAGAAAGGTGGAGGAGGAGAAGGAAGGAGGCAGGAGGAGGAAGAGGGGGGAGAGTAAGGGGAGGAGACGGGTGAGGAGACGGGAGAAGAAAGAGAGGAAAGATGTGGAGGCAGGAGCAGTGATCAGCAGGCAGAAGGAGGACGAGGAGAGATGAAGGATGGAGGTATATGAGGGAATTGCAACATAATGCAGCTGAACACCATGTCCGACTCACAATGACAATTTCGCTATATAGTATATATTATGTGAGAGGAGTGGTGTGTGTGTGTGCGTATTATATGTGTGCATATATATATATATATAATATACATATAATATGTGTGTGTGTGTGTGCGTATAGTATGTGTGCATATACTATATTATATATACTAGATAAATTATTATGTAATACTATAAACTTCTTGCGAGGCTAGGACGCTAGCAAATACACACCACCACCCACACACACACAACAACACCACGACACAACACACACATCACATCACGACCACACAACCACCAGGCAGGCCACATGCTACGTGAATACGCACGTATGCATGTATCAGTGGAGTAATGCAACGGAAAAAGGGACAGTGGCGCAGAAATAGCGAGCTAGGAGATAGCGTGTTGGCGTTCGCGCAAAGGTCTTCCACAGCGTCCTCTCACGTGCAGCGTGCGTACAAAAGCTCCGTGTCACAAGACTCGCCCATCTATCACCAATGCCCTCTAATTGCGAAAAGCCGCCTTATCACTCATCGCACCTACGAG
>NW_014577408.1:231864-233751 GCF_000485595.1 Priapulus caudatus
CGAGAAAGATGGAGAGAGAGAGAGAGAGGAGAGAGAGAAGGAGAGAGGACTGATTCGAGAGAGAGACAGAAGACGGAGGAGGAGAGAGGGGGAGAGGCGCAGGAGAGAGACGAGAGAGAGAGAGAGAGAGAGAGAGAGAGAGAGAGAGAGAAAGAGAAAGAGAGAGATGTGTGTGTGTGTGTTCCGGCGTCGTTGGCGCGAGAATAAGACTGACAAACTTAATCATGTTTTATCAGGCCGTGACGTAATCAATATCGCATAATATCGGCAAACAGCCGTCTGTTTACGTTGGCGGACGCCGGCGCTTTCACCGCCGAGGCCGGGACAGTGTGCGCGTATTTTTTCTTGCCACCGATCCATTTCGGACATTTTACTCGAGCGTTGACTGTGCAAACATTCATTACCGTCGGCCCGCAAGTCGACGTGGAGTAGCGGCATTCGGAAGTTTCGCTTTGTAACGCAAATGATCAGCCGTCGTGGCAACGTAACAAGGAGTACGGCAGCACGTATATTATCAGGTTAATCAATTTCAGTGGTATCGATATCTATGTCTTACTAATAGACTCACTTCGTTGAATAGCGTAGAAGGCAGAATCAACAGCGCGTTGTCTCGCATTATGCTGATGATGACAGTAATATGTGTTAATTGACGTGTTAGTTTATACGAAATGTTGTTTTACATTTATTATATTTATGTTTGTTTTATTTTGCTTATTTCATTTTTTGTTATGAAAGCGCTACTGTTATAATCATATATTAGATGTATTACTACAGACAAAATCCTCCACATGTTTTATTTCCTCGACATTTTTTATTTATCTTGTTTCATAATGATAATAAACGCTGAAGTGTAAAATTATTGCCAAAACTTCGCTTTGCTAGTAACTCGGTGCTACGTGTGAGGAATCCAAGTATACGGCACATGTAGAGCGTATAGTGACGTAACCCTACACAGACTGTCCTGTGAAACTGCTATCCAACGCCATCACTACGATAGCTGCGAAATACCACTAGAGATAGATATAAAGGGAGAGAGGGGGAGAGAGAACGAGAGGGCGGGGTGAGAACGAGAGGGGAGAAGTAGAGAGACGGTGTGTGGGCGAGAGTGTGAGAGAGTGAAGAGAGTGAACGGGAGAGCAGGGGTGAGAAAGAACTAGAGCGAGAGAGAAGTAGAGAGACGATGGGCGAGAGGGAAGGAGAGAGAGAGGGGAGGAAGGGAGAAAGAGAGGGAGAGTAAGGGAGAGAGAGAGAGAAGTAGAGAGATGATGGGTGAGAGGGAAAGAGAGAGAGAGAGAGAGAGAGAGAGAGAGAGAGAGAGAGAGAGAGAGAGAGAGAGGAGGGAGATAAGTAGAGAGACGATGCGTGGGTGAGAGGGAAAGAGGGAGAGAGAGAGAGAAAGCCAGAGATGAATCACGCTCGCAGCTCTGTACCTCGTGCACACGCCGACGACAGCTCGCACGTATACACACGGCAATTGTCATCCATTGATCCACCACGAATGACTAACCCGCGGCCCCGCTCTCTACCAGAGCACCTATATGATATACGTGTATATCATATATATACACCCGTGCGCGATGTGTGTGGTTGCGCTGCCGCGCTGCGCTGCGTGCCGTGCTGTGCGTGCGCTGTGTGGGTGTGTGCGTCGCTACGTGCGTGCCGTGCGCTGCGTGCTGTGGCGTGTGTGTGTGTGTGTGCTGTGTGTGTGTGTGTGTGTGTGTGTGTCTTTTGTGCTGTCTGTCTGCAGAGCCGTCACAACAGTTGGGAAAATCAAGACAAGCGCTATCACTTGCAGATAATTCACGTCAGCGCTTTTTCGCGGTTCGCAAAAACACGCAAAAAAGGCTTGCCTGGCGGCGCTGCCCCGACATGTGTTATGTCGCCGGC
>NW_014577408.1:234025-253055 GCF_000485595.1 Priapulus caudatus
CTTACATTATAATATATCATATATGAATATATATATACTATATATACCTATGAATAGTAATATATTATATATATATATATATTTATATACATGATATACGTGCCTCTGTTCTCTATCTAACCACAACAGCATCGCCGCGGAGGGCGCTGAAACCCGCGGGAGTTGGGGCGGAGGGCGCTGCAGCCGCGTGGGGGAGGGGAGGGGGGTCGCCGAGACACAAATGATGTGGCACACTGAGAGAGAGGATAACACTGCGTGAGATTTAACGCTTGATTGTGGAAACTACGAAAACCGCAGACGATGAAACTATTCGCAACGATTCTGGGGTCTATACGTGTGTGTCTTTGTGCGTCCATCATAGGATTGTGACGTAGCGGTATGTGGCATGTTATGTCGCACTCGATACCTGCGGTGAGAGTGAGTAGGGGGGGGGGGAGCGTATGGAGAGGATCCGAAGAAATCGCTTCGAAAACCATGACGCTGAATGATCTGAAATTGGCCGACGTTTATGGACGCAAATCGCCTAACGCCTTAGTTCGACGCTAAGCTTTCCTCTGGTCGATATTTTGTTTACATGGACTGCCTGCATATGAAGATCGTTTCGTTGCTTAACGGGTGCCATGTGGTAAGCCAACAGATTAGGCATAGTTAAAGATCGAGGCGCGACGTATAGGTAGAGATAAATAAGGCGAAAAGTTACGATACTATAACCTTACTCGGTGACTCAGGGATTAACACCTAACGCTACCTCACAGTAAAAGCTCTAGCAAAATGTGTTTTCTTCTAGAATACTTATTATACTTGAACGATGTATTATATCAAGAGCTTATAATACTTTATTTATGTATAGATATTTATGCCGGTATGGTTAGCTCTTATATTATATATATATATATCTATATTATATATCAATAGTATATATATATTATCTTTTTCTATTATAGCGATTATGTATTGATTACTAGATTATAGTTTTATACCGTGGCAACCGTTACGAACATCATCAGTTATTTGTCTAGGATTCTTGTTGTTTTGCGTGTTTGACAGCGTTGGTGCAGTTCTATTGTGTTGCAGCGCCGCGGCCTAGCAGTGACATGAACGCCACTCAGTATAAACGTCAGCGCACCCGCACACACGTAGTTTGTCCGGCGACGTCGGAGGTCTGTCGGCTACCACAGGGGCGCCTTCCATCAGAAGTTTCATCAAAGCTCTTAGAGGTGGGGTTATCCTACGCTTCTCCTGCTATTCGCCTTCCGTCCCAATCTGTGTTGACCGTGGTAGTGATGACTCTCTTGATCTCTCTCTCTCGCTCTCTCTATATATATATTATAGTACTATATGATAGAGTATATATATATTGATTAGAACATATAATATAGGCCCTTTGGCATGCGCATGGGGATAAATAGCAATGCATCCATAATGTACACCGCAATAAGTTCTGTTTTTGGGTTTTGGTTCGGGATATAGTTACTGTGATAATATGAAACCTGGATTCGTGAAGGGGGCTGGCCAAAAGCAAACAGGAGCAGGAAATTTTCGTATGAGGCCGTGCTAAAGATGAGATTGTTAAAATTCTGAGATAATCAATAGTGAATGTATAGTTCGTGGTCTTAAAAAATGTTGTTTCTCCGTTGTCGTCGCAGCGCTTCGGCGAGAACTAAATCGCTCGAGAGCACCTCCGCTAGCTGTGTGCTGCAGCGGCGCTCGTTCACCTTCGACTGACCTTCTCTTGTCAGTCACGCGGGACACAGTACCTCTTCGGCATGCACGAGGGACGCCGACGACGATGTCGGTCAGAGAGCCGGCCATGGGCGGGCGCGTGGCGCGGATTCGACCTCGAGCTTCGGCGTAGCACGCTGGCACAATGCCGCACGTGACGCTGAAAATTGAGGCTGTATGGACCGGGCCCCCTGTACGCCGGCCGCACCGCAAGCGAGCGCAGACCTGGCTCGAAAGCTCACTCTACCGCTAGCGACGCCGACGACGCGGCGGCGCCGGCGGCGGCGAACAATCTGCAGGCCGAGGAAGAGGTGAATAGCGCGCGCAGTGAGTTTCGCTGGTGACGCGGCTCACCGTCGACCGAATGGATTCTCAAGTGCAGCATGAATGGAGCCCGTGCGCCGGAGGCACGTTACGGCGATGTCTACCGACTCGCTCTGGCGAGCCGACCCACGATCATCGACCGCGCAGCGGCGACCGATGGCGTCGGCTGGGGACGGGGCGATGACGCCGTTCACGCTCAGCCGACGAGCATCGCGCCGCTGCGCCGCGGTCACGTCGTCGTCGGCTACGGTCGCCCCGCCGGCGTTGGTCAGGCGACGCGCGACGTCGTGCCGCGCTGTACGCGCAGTCACGGGAGAACGTCGCGGCGCTCGTGAAGCCGCGTGACGCTGCTCTATCGTCAGCGAAGCGACTGCGTGGCGCGCGACGATCGCTCGGCAGGTGACGTTCAGCTGACGGATGTCACGCGCAAAACTCGCCTTACTGCCCGTTCAAGTACCTGTGAGCATCAGCAGCAGTGACGCCGGTCACCGAAGCAGTGCAGCATTGCTTAGTCACGCTACAGTACTATGCGTGAGTGCGCTGACTGCACCACGTCATATATATAGATGTATTGGTGTGCTGTGTTCTGTTGCGCGCCGCTTCGTGCGTGCGTGTGTGTGACGTATGCGTGCGTTGCGGTGCGTGCGGTAGTGTGCGTGCGTGCTGTGCAGTCCGCCTCCACCGATGCTGTGTGTGTGTGTGTGTGTGTGCTGTGTTGTGTGTGTGTGTGTGTGTGATGTGTGTTGTGGTTGTGTGTGTGTGTGGTGTTTGTGTGTCTTGTGTGTGTCTTCTGGTGCAGAGGTCCCAGTTTGTCAAATCAAAAAGGTATCACTTGGGGATAATGGTCATCGCCCGTGTTTTCGCGGTGCGCAAACAGCAGAAAAGTTGTGCGGGCTGCGACATGTGTGTTTTGGCGCGGCGCGCCACCATTTTTTTTATTAAAGTATGCTAAATAAAATGAAAATCAAAATGAAAGCAAAACGAACAGGTGTTTGACATTTGTGGCCTATTATTGTTCGCGTTGGTAATCAAAGTACATCAACACCACGGCAAATTTAGTAATTTAACTGTAAAAATTTAATGTTACGACCGGCGGACTTTTCTGGACTCCTGCGACCGGCGACACCGGGAACCAGCATGTCGACCACCGGGCCTGGCGCCACCGGCGACTTGGCGACGTCTGCTGTCTGATGTAAATGTCTGTGTGTGCGTTGTGGAACATTAATCTTGTATATGACGATTACTACGAGAAAATCCCAAAGAGCTCCTTATATATATTAGTATATATATTTATAGATGTTATTATATATGAGATAGTCTAAGGTCGGTATACATATATATTGTCCGGGTGGCCGACTAGAGCAATAGAATATGTAAAACGTGCGCAAGACTGTAGCAGGGAATCTACGCCATGGTACGCTCTCTCATCTGACGCGCATACGCAGGCACCTCTTTCACTCGCTAATCGGCATGCCTCGCCAGTTATACATTATAATGCCGTCTACTTGAGTAGTGCCCGCCGTATGTCGCCAACCAGTTTGCACTTCGAAAGGGTCTGCGCATATCCTTGCATGGTTCGGCAAGTCCACGCTAGTATCCTTCAGCCCGATCCAGCCGCGGAGCCGCGCTGACCGCACTCCACCCCCCGCGAATCCGTCCGCCGTGACCGGCGCCCCCTCGTCTACGTATTGCGACGAGTTTTCATTGCAGTGTCCAAACGCGCGGTCCTTTATCGGATGTTGTTGCATCGTGTTGTCGGCTGCTAACCAAATTAGGCGAACACCTAGTCGGTTTTACTCATCGTCTGGTCTGTTTTACACGCGTTGCCACGGCGACGGCTGCTATCAACGGTGCGGATTGCTCTTGTGCGATAATGTTTGAGAGCGGTTAAGTGGGGGCATCGCTACCTTACTGTCCGCTGCGGTAAACATGAGGGACACAATACGGGCATCGTTGTACTCGCCGACGTGGGCGTCACGTCAAGTTGTGCATACTACGTTACGCGCAGCAGGGCAATCGCCTTACAACTCGAGCCAAATACCGCCCATCAATAGATTCGATCGCCGCAGCGCAGCCCCTCGCTCGGGCAACGTTACTCACCGCGGCGGGCCGCGGACCAAAAATGTCCGGTCTGCCGACGCTTTGATGTGTCCGTCGTGCGTGCGTGCGTGTCGGTGATGCGCGTGTGTTGCGGACGGGCGGCGACGGCTTCGCCCGCGGTTCATTGTGAGCGCGACTATCGAGTTACTTGGGAGCCCGTCAGCCGTGATTAGTATGGGCAAATTTGCTTGTTTAGAGCTCAGATAGTTCGAGCGAGAGCTCCCCACCTCTCACTCCTGCTCGACCTCGCCGTCGTGGTTGCCTTTGTCGCTGCTGGAATCGCTGTGAGCACCATGGTTCGCTCGTTGCCTCAGTGGGAATATGTAATTGGTTTACCCCTCGTTTCTGGCGCCGCAGGATGTGCGTGCGTGTCTGTGGCTGTGTGTGTGTGTGTGTGTGCTGTGTGGGTGGTGTGTGTTGTTGTGTGTGTGTGTGTGTGGTGGTGTGCGTGCGTGCCCTCAGTGCGTCGCGCGTGCGTGCGTGGTATGTCAGCGCGTGCGTGCGTGCCGCTGCGTGCTGTGCGTGTGTGTGCGGTGCGTGCGTTAGCTTGTCGCTGTATGTGTGGGTGTGGCGATGTAGTGTGCATGCGTGCGTGCGTCGCCGTGCGTGCGTGCGGCGTGCGTGCCGTGCGTGCGTTCAGCGCGTGCGTGCTGCTGCGTGCGTGTTGTGTGTGTGTGTCTGTATGTGTAACCGATATTTACATATAATAATCACCGGTTGTCTGCTTGCTGCATTAATATTTAAGCTGTACTAGCACTCAGAAATTTGCCTCTAGATGCGATTCGCGTTAGATTGCGTAGTAAGGGAGATATACTCATGGCGAGGTGGCTGGGGGCTTGGTCTGTCGACAACGCGTAGACGCGACTTTATCGCAGCGCTGTGTGGAAGCGCTAGGTGGGGATGTCCTCTTCGTTTAGCTAGGGTGCTGGTGGCCGACGCACGAGGAGGTAGGGTTATCATTCCCCCTATATATACGTACTATATATGTACTGTAGCACGCGATGTTCCTTTATATAGTTCGCGTGTATTCTGTGTCCAGCGGCCAGGAATTGTGCTAAGCATGCATTGAGCTTACTACCTTCACCGGGAACGCGTAATGTATGGGTATTGGCGTACTAGAACGTTACGGTACTGGTACGGTATATGGAATGTGTGTGTGTCGTACGTTAGCGGTGTATGGATTCGTTACGTGCCACGTTTACGGGTGTGAACGTGTGGGCATTACGTTTTTTCGGTAGTGGAATGTTACGTGGTTTTTGCTTTTGAGCATTGAGCGACGTGCGTTACGGGTGCGTTGCGCCTATGGAACGTTGCGTTACAGTGCTGTATGGAATGTTACGATACGTTATGGTACACAGTACACAACAGTGCGTTACAGCCCAGTGCATAAAAAATCTTTATCATGACTGAACTTCGTACCAATGAGAAATCTAAACGGTGAAATTATTTCAACTTGCGTATGTGCTCAACTCACCTGCCAGAGGCGGGCTCGTGCGCCTGTATATTGAGAGTACCTCGCTCCCAAGCGCTGCGCCACGCAGTGGTGGTTAGTTACGCCATCACTGTGGTTTGTTGGTCGGAGACGCAGTGGCGTCTCATTCTGGCGTGTCTGCGGGAGACCTTGTTGCACAGAAGTCTCCTCACGTAGCAGACGTTGCTAAGTGTCGGATCGTAAATTAACGATGAAATGTTATGAAGGTGTTTAATGAGGGCGAGATCAGAGCTTCATCATGGACAGCTAGGCTGTGGCATTTGTGCACTGGCCCCGCAGCTGGCGCGGTGCGCATGATTTCTATAGAGATAGGTGTTCGGCGAGGTGCGGGTTTAGGCTCAAAAAGATGGTGGCTGAATTACACTATGATGATAGCTTAGACAGCGCCATGCGGACGCGCTGCTCTGGTCGCACATGCGCGGAGGTTGAGTGCGTTATCGTTCCGCCTCATTCACGTGATGTCTATAGCTCTCATTATGTACACGGTATCACATAGCACACGCACACCACACACACACACCAGCACACACCACACGCACACACACATAACGACACAGACACACACACGATACATAGCATGCTCATACGATAACACACACCGCATACAGCACATTACAACCACACACACCAACACACATCCACACACACACACATACACACAACACACCGCACAACACACATACATATACCACACACACACCACACGCACAACACACACCAGCAAACACACACACACACACTCAACATACCACACAGTCGCTGAGAATTTAGATAGATACAGATCTTACCGGAAAGGCAGCGTAACTAATTAATTATGAAAAGCTTCGCAATGAACGTCCGGTTAAAAACTTATTGAAAACCGATGCGACGCGTGTCGAGTCGCGCCTCGACATTCTTGGTGACTATGAAAGCGACAGGAGACAACACGAATTCAAAGTGTCAAGCGCACGCAACATCCCCTCACATGCGACGCATTACACACACTCGTCCCCTGGCTCGCTGCGACACACCACCGCACGTTTATGCCCGCTAGCACACGATTCGCGCGCGCGACAGCAAACGATACACACACACGGGGACGCACCAGCCGCAACGCGCCGCGCCACCAATTACATCACACGCCGGCCAGCTGCACTGCTTCGCCCAACGTCTCATAGCAAGTTGCGAATTACGTGCTAATCAACTTGCGCCCTGTACATAAACGCGCTGTGCGCTTCTTCGCACACTGCATACGTCGAAGCTTGTGTCATCAAGCGCACCCCTCCGCCGTATGTCACTAGCGCTACCCCGCCCCTGTGTAACAACATCTCCCCTCGCCGCTACGTCAGCACCGCAACCTCCTTCATTGTTTCAGTTAAGCGCGCTCTGCTGTAACCTCGTAGAATTCCGCCGCGCTGTATCCGTACTGCAAGTTGCAACGGCGTTCTTGGCATATCAACTCGGGGTAATTGTCCCAGGCCACTTTTTCGCTAGCAAGCACTGAGAGCCACCAAACAAAGCGGTGCCAGCGTGCGCGCAGCTGACCATCGAAAACCCAGTGGGCACTATAGTACTATTATATGCCATAGCCTTATAGTGGCGCTGATTTAGATGGCGCTTGTATCTCTTGCAGAGGTTATGACGTCTCACCCCTATGCTTCGTGGGTTTAGCGTTTTAGGTCGCTTGTATTCATATGACGTGGGGTTCGGCCTATCACGCGGTTGCTCGACTGACGACGAACACTGGGGCATGTTCTCTATCGGTCCCTTGAATGAGCTCTCTCGCCCACGGCGACTTGATGGCCTGGAGTCTGGAGGACATAGTTCGGGGCGGAAAGGTCATTTCAGGAGATTTCGACCCTAGAACGTTACGCTTTTGCGAAATGGCCATCGCCTGTGGGAGTGGGTCACTGTGAATGTTAGCGTTAGAGTGTCGGTTGGTCTGTGGATTCTCCGGACCGGCGCTGCTACTCCCGAAGCCGGTATCGTAGCCGTGAGGCGGCAGAAGGCCTCAGCCATATAAATATGGAACGCGCAAAAGAGTTTGATGATATGTGATTGAGAGCCACAGTATCTCTTAATATGTCTTAGTCATCATCATTCATACGGCGGGTATAATCATTTAGGTGTCATTTATACAACTGTTGATAATAGTCAGCTCATTTATCACACGATAGTGTGACGGGGTAATGTACGCTTATACGCGCTTTTGAGTTTTTCTCCGTTAGCGATGGCAGTTGGCATACAGTTGTGTATACGCAGACGCTTCAGACATTTTTGTATATACTTTATTATACTTAGGTAGAGCCTAGACTATCGTCAGCGGTGGTGAGAAAATGAGTATGTTTACATAAGATAGGTTGTCCACAAGTACTTACATAAATGTCTTGTGTAAGCGCAACCAAGCAATTGTGGTGACACACAGACTGTTAATCTGTCTCTCATCTATTGTATGTAATGGTTTAATTTTTGTTGAAGTGTAGCGCGTGCTTAACTCTTTTGGCTAAGAAAAGTATGTCTTAAGTTACAGTTTTCCGCCAATGCAGGGTTAGAATGTCTGCGGACTGAAGTGTCCAGTGGTTCTATCGCGCTGCAATTAGCGTGATTTCTTTACAAGAATTTACTCGCTATAGCTCGCTAGAATCTGACTTTCGAGGTGAATGCTTTACGCCCCCGCTGCTCCGAGGTAACTTTTAAGCTCTCGGGAGATCGGGAGGTTTGGTTCTTTTATATCAGACATTAATATGAGCCTGAGCTTATATGATGGTGATGGATTCGCTAGTTTTACTGCATATTTTTCTCACTTATATCAGAAGCTGCTCAATATGATAGTCTCACGCCTGTGACCTAATGCCCAGTCCTAGACCGCAATCTTAACCTCACCTCACCCACCCCACCCACTGGATACTTGACTCGCGATCTTACTTCACATACTCTCCTTACTCCACTAGCGCAGACCCACCTCAATCTGGCCCCATGAATTCACGCCCTACGCGATCTCATCCCATTCACACCGCCACCCCCATCCGGCAGCCCCACTCTGCTCACGGCATCCACGCGGCGCACCACCATTTTTTATAAAGTATACATGTAAAATAAAATGAAAATTCAAAATGAAAATGCAAAAAAACAAGTGTTTGACATTTGTGGCCTTGTATTGTTCGCTGGAATCAAAGTACATCAACAACCACGGCAAATTTAGTAATTTACTGATGTAAATTTTAAAATATAGCTGAAAAATGTTATGACCGGGACATTCTGGACTCTTAACGGGACACCGGGACCAGCATGTCGCACCGGGACCGGCCACCGGGACACTTGGGACGTCTGCTGTCTGTGTATGTCTCTGCATGTGTGTGAACCATTAATCTTGTATATGACGATTACTACGAGAAAATCCCAAAAGAGTATATTATATATATATATATGATATAGTCTAAGGTCTATACGAATATATTGTCGGTGTCGTGCGACTAAGCAATAAATGTAAAACGTGGAAATGTAGACGGGTCTACCGCCAGGTACGCTCTCTCATCTGACGCGCAAGAACCTTTCACTCGCAATCGCATGCCTCGCAGCTATATACATTAATAATGCTCCACTTGCGTAGTTTGCACAGTTTCATTGAGTGTCCAACGCGCGGTCCTTCTTCGGATGTTTGATTGCATCGATGTTGTCGGCGCTAACCAAATTAGGCGAACACCTATCGGTTTACTCATCGTCTGTCTGTTTACACGCGTTGCCACGGCGACGGCTGTTCAAACGCGTGCGATGCGTGTGCGATAATGTGTGAGAGCGTTAGTGGGGCATCGCTACCTACCTGTCCGTGCGGTAAACATGGGGACACAATACGGGCATCGTTACTCGCGACGTGGGGTCACGTCAGTGTGCATACTACGTACGCAGCAGGCAATCGCTTACAACTCGAGCGAAATACCGCCCATCAATAGATTCGATCGCAGCACCCCCTCGCGGCAACGATTACTCACCGCGGCGCGCCCGACACGAACTGGTCTGCCGACGGCTTTGATGTGTCCGTGCGCGCGTGCGTGTGCGTGTGTGCGTGTGTGCGGCGGCGGCGACGGCCCGCGGTTCATTGTGAGGGACATCGATTACTGGGACCCGTCAGCGTGTAGTATGAGCAAATTGCTTGTTAGAGCTCAGGTAGTTCGAGCGAGGCTCCCCACCTCTCCTTCCCTGCCTCGCCTCCCGTCGTGGTTGCCTTTGTCGCTGCTAGGATCGCGTGAAGCACAATGGTTCGCTCGCTTGCCTCAGTGGGAATATGTAATTGGGTTCACCTCCCTCGTTAACCTATTGGCGATGCGGCATGGGATAAAATAGCAATGCCTAATGCTATACCACCGCAAATACATTTCTGTTTTTGGTTTTTGGTTGGGATATAGTTACTGTGATATATGAACCTGGATTCGTGAAAGGGGCTGGGCAAAGCAAAAACCAGGAGCAGGAAATTTCGTATGAGCCGTGCTAACAGATGAGATTTGTTAAAATTCTTAGATAATCAAATAAGTGAAATATAGTGCGTCTTTAAAAAATGTGTTTCTCCGTTGTCGTCGCAGTTCGGCGAGAATAAATCGCTGGCGAGAGTCAACCTGCCGCTAGGTGTGCAGCGAGCGCTCGTCACCTTCGACTGCTCTCTTGTCAGTCACGCGGGACAGTACCTCTTCCGGCTGTACGAGGACGCCGACACGATGTCGGCCGAGAGCGCCCCCATGCGGGCGCAGTGGCCGCGGATCGACCTCGAGCTTCCGGCGAAGCACGCTGCCAACACTGCCGACGTGACGCTGAAAATTGAGGCTTATGGCGCCCCCTGTACGCCGGCCGACCGCAAGCAGCGCAACTGGCTCGAACTCATCTACCGCAGCGACGCCGACGACGGCGGCGGCGGCGGCGGCAACCAATCGCAGGCCGAGGAGAAGGTGATAGCGCGCGAGGAGTTTCCGCCATTTTGGCGGCTCACCGTCGCCGAATGGATCCTCAAGTGCAGCATGATGGAGGTCGCCGGGACGTACGGCGTTGTCTACCGCTCGTCGGCGAGCGACGACGTCATCGCGCGCAGCCGCGACATGCGCGTTGGCTGGAGCGACGCGTACGCCGTCACCGTCAACCGGACGAGCATCGCGCCGTGCCGCGGCCACGTCGTCGTCGGCTACGGTCGGCCGGCGTGCGTCGGCGACCGCGACGTCGTGCGCCTGTACGCGCAGTCGACGGAGAACGTCGCGTCGCTCGTGAAGCCCGTGACGCTGCTCTACGTCAGCGAGCGACGCGTGCGCGACGATCGCTCGCAAGTGACGTTCAGCTGCCGGATGTTCACGCGCAACAACTTCGCCTACTGCTTCAAGTACGTGAGCATCAGCAGCAGTGACGCCGTCACCGAGCAGTGCAGCATGTGCTTGTCAACGCTACCAGTACTAGGTGAGTGCCTGACTGACCACGTCATATATATAGATGTATGCGTGTGCGTGTCTGTGCGCGCGCTCGTGCGTGCGTGTGTGTGCGTGCGTGCGTGCGTGCGTGCGTGTGTGTGCGTGCGTGTGTGTGTGTGCGTGCGTGCGTGCGTGCGTGCGTGCGGTGGTGTGATGTGTGTGTGTGTGTGTGTGTGTGTGTGGTGGGTGTGTGTCTTGTGTGTGTTCTGTCTGAGCAGAGGTCACAAGTTGGGAAAATCCCAGACAGGTCATCACTTGAGATAAATGGTCCCTCGCGTTTTTTCGCGTGCGCAAAACAGGAAAAAAGTTGTGGCGGCTGCGACATGTGTTTAGTCGCGGTCGCACCCCACCATTTTTTTATAAAGTATGAGCATGCTAAAAATAAGAAATGAAAATTCAAAAATGAAAATGGCTAAAAAAACAAGTGTTTGACATTATGTGGCCTGTATTGTTCCGCTGCGCACAACATCAAAGTACATCAACAACCAACCTCCCCCCCCGCGCAAATTTTAGGTAACTTACTGATGTAAATTGTTAAAATATAGCTGAAAAACTCCGTTTACTCGACCGCCGAGCATTCTGGACTCTTAAACGGGACACCGGGACGCAGCCTGTCGCACCGGGAGCCGGCAGCCGGACACTTGGCGACGTCCTGCTGTCTGTGTATGTCTCTGCATGTGTGTGACCATTAATCTTGTATACTGACCGATTTTTACTTCCGAGAAAATGCCCCAAAAGAGTATATTAATATATATCTATATATACTAATAATATATACTATATATATATATACAATATATATATGATATAGTCCTAAGGTTGTAGTACATATACGAATATTATTTGCGGTGTCGTGCGACTAGCAATAAATGTGAAAACGTGGATAATGTAGACGGGTCTACCGGCCCAGGTACGGCTCTCTCATCTGACGCGGCAGAACTTCACGTCGCAATCGCATGCCTCGGCAGCTATATACATTAATAATGCCGCACTTGCGTAGTTTGGCACAGTTTTCATTGAGTGTCCAACGCGCGTCCTTCTTCGATGTTTGATTGCATCGATGTTGTCGGCGCTAACCAAATTAGGCGAACACCTATCGGTTTACGTCATCGTCGTCTGTTTAGCCGCTTTTGCCCTACGCCGCGACGGCTGTTCAAACGCGTGCGATGCGTGTGCGATAATGTGTTGAGAGGCGTTAGTGGGCATCGCTACCTAGCTGTCCGTGCGGTAAACATGGGGACACCCCACATAACGGGCATCCGTTCTCGCCGACGTGGGGGTCATCGTTCAGTCGTGCTACTACGCTACAGCAGGCAATCGGGCTTACAACTCGAGGCGCGAAATCCGCCATGCAATAGATCGCACTTCGCAGGCCGACCCCCCTCCCGGCCAACGATTACTCACGCGCGGCGCGCCCGAACAAATCGGTCTGTCCGACCGGCTTTCTGATGTGTGCGCTGCCGTGCGTGCGGTGCGCTGTACGTGCGTGTGTGCGGCGGGCGTGCGACGGCCTGCGTTCCATTGTGGAGGGACTACCTCGATTACCTGGACCCCGTCATGCGTGTAGTATCGAGCAAGATTGCTTGTTCCAGACGCTCAGGTCCAGTTCGAGCGAGGCTCCCCACCCCTCTGCCCTTCCCTGGCTCGCCTCCCGTCGTCGGTTTGCCTCTTGTCGCCTTGTCGGATCGCGTCGACAGCCAGCAATGGTTTCGCCTCGCTTCGGCCTGCAGTGGCGAATATGTCATATTGGGTCTTCACCTCCCCCTCGTTGTCTCTCGGCGCAATGTGCGTCGTATGCTGTGTGTGTTGTGTGTGCTGTGTGCTGCTGTGTGTGTCGTGTGCGTGCGCGTGCGCGGCGTGCGTGCGTGCTATGTGTGGTGCGAGTGCGTTCGCTGCCGTGCGTGCGTGCGTGTGTGTGTGTGCGTCGCGTGCGCGTGCGTGCGTGCGGTATGTGTGTGTGTGTGTGCGTGCGTGCGGTGCGTGCCGTGCCGTGGCGTGCGTGCGTGCGTGGGTGTCGTGCGTGTGGTGTGGTGCGTACGTGCCGTGCGTGCGCTGCGTGCGCGTGCGTGGCGTGCGTGTTTGTGTGTGTCTGTATGTGTAACCGATATTACAATCTAATTAATCACGTTGCTGCTCATAATCATAAGCTCTACACACAGAAATATTTGCCTCTAGATGCACGCGTAGGCAGTAGCGATTTAACTCATGGCAGGTTGGCTGGCTGGTCGTGAACAACCGTAGCCGCATTATCGCAGCTGGTGACGTAGTGGCGATGTTCTGTTAGCTGGTGCTGGTGGGCCGGACGCACGAGAGGCTAGGGTTATCATTCCCCCTATATATACGTACATACTATCATGGCTACCGTGATAGAACGTGTACCGTTGTATGTTACCCGTTATGGAATGTTACCGCATGATGCGGTACGTTACGGTATGGATCGTTACGGCACGTTACGGTGTGAAACGTTGCATTACGGTACGGTATGGAATGTTACCGTGCGTTGCAGCATTGAGCGTTACCATGCGCTCCGGTGCGTTGCGCTATGGAACGTTGCATTACTACGTTAATACCCCAGTGTGTAACTGGAATGTTACCGCATACGTTATGGCTATAGCCAGTACACAACAGTGCGTTACAGCCCAGTGCATAAAAATCTTTATCATGACTGAAATTCGCTACCCAAATGCGAACTAACGTGAAAATTATTTCAACTGCGTATGTGTCAACTCACCGACGGTGGGTATATGCAAGTATGTCAAGTGCAAGATATACGTATAAGTGTTCGTGGGACAGTGGCATCTGGGACTCAGCAGACCTTTCACCGAGTCTTCCACAGTAGACGTTGTAATCGTATAAATAACATGAAATTTAAAGTTTAATGAGGCAGTCGGGATGGACAGCTAGTGTGGGCATTGTGCATGCACGAGCTGTGCGTGTGGATGATTTCTATAGAAGTGTCGCCAGTGGGGTTAGTCATCGAGAGATGGTGGCAATACAATGATGATAGCAGACACATGCGCGCGCACACGCATACGTACCCGCATACATGCACACAAACACACACATACACACACACACACACACACACACACAACACACATACATAACACACACACACCACACACACCACACACCTACACACAGTACATACACACACACAACAGACAAACACACACACCACACACACACCACACACACAAACCACACATACACACACATACACACAACACACACACCCACCGCACACATACATACATTACATACACACACAACACACGACACACACCACACAGCACACACCACACACACACATCACATCCCCACTTACATACCAACACACACTAAGTCACACACCACACACAACACACACACACAAACACAGAGGCACGTCTACACACACATCACACATGTACGACCCACACACCCACACCACACACACACCACACACACGCACCCATACATACATAACACACACACACACACACACACACACACACACACACACACACACACACACACACACACACACACACACACACACACACACACACACACACACACACACACACACACACACATACACACACATCCGCTGAATTTAGATAGTTACAGATCTTACCGGAAAGCAGCGTAACATAATTAATTTATTGAAAGCTCGCAATGAACGCGTTTAAAAACTTATTGAAAACCGGCCCGTAGTCGCGCATCGACATTCTATCGTGACTATAAATGACAGAACAACACGAATTCAAAGGTCAAGCGCACGCACACACCCTCACATGCGCACGCATGTACACACACTCTCCCTCTCGCGCGCACACACATACGCAGGTATGCACGTACACACGGGCGCGCCACACACACACGATCACACACACACGCGCACGCACGCGCGCACACACACATACATACACACGCGCGTGCACTGTTCGCAACGAATAGCAATACGAATTACTGCTAATCAACTTGCGCCTTACATAAACGCGTTGCGCTCTCGCACACTGATACTCGACTTGTGTCATCAACGCCACCCCTCCCCCTATGTCAACACCGCTACCCCTCCCCCTGTGTAATCAACATCTCCCCTCGCCCTACGTCAGCACCGCCAGCCCTCCTCCTTATGTCATTAACGCGCTCTGCTAAACTGTAGACATTCCGCCCGCGCTCTATATACTGCAACCGGCGTTTTGAATCAACTCGGTAATTGCCCAAGCCACTTCAGCAAGCACGAGGCCCACCAAAACCCAATGGGGCACTGGCGTAGACAAACACGAAAACAGTGGCTATAGCCTATATATATAGCTATAGCTATAGTTGCAGTATATAGATGGGATTGTACTACTTGCGAGGTTATGCTACCCCATGCTCGTGGTTAGCGTTAGGGGGGAACAAGTGGGTTCGCTACACAGCGGTGCGACACGACCGACACTGGATGCGTCACTGAATGAGCTCGCCCCCACGGGACTTGATGGCCCTGAGTCGGAGGGAAAGTTCATTAGGAGATTTCGACCTAGAACGTTACCTTGCGAAATGACCATCGCCTGTGGGAGTGGTCACTGGGATGTTACAGTAGAGTTCGTTGGTCGTGGATTCGCCGGAGCGACTGTACTCCCAGCCGTAATCTACAGTGGCGTAGAAGGCTCACCACAAATACAAATCCCACAACACAAATGCAAATCCCGCAACACAAATGCAAACGTCACAACACAAATGCAAATCCCGCAACATAAATGCAAACGTCACAACACAAATGCAAACGTCACAACACAAATACAAAATCCCACAGCACAAATGCAAACGCCACAACACAAATGCAAAATCTCCCACAACACAAATGCAAACGGCAGCAAAAAAGTTGATGATTGTGATTTGAACCATATCTTTAATATGTATATCATCATCATAATACCAGAAGTGTATAATCATAGTGTTTATATTATACACTTCTGATAATAGTACATCATGTATCACAATCTGTGACGGTAGATGACGCTATACACGCTTTTAGTTTTGTTAGCGATGGCGTTGGCAATAAATTGGTTACGCAGCGTTCAGACATTTTTTGTATAACTTTATTATACTATAGACCTAATATCGGCAGGGTGGTGAGAAAATAGTAATTTTACATAAAAGATATTGTCAACAAGACTAAATAAAATATTGTTAAACGAACCACAATTGGGTGACACCACAGACTGTTATCTGCTTCTCATGATATTTATGGAAATGTTTAATTTTTGTTAAGTAGCGCGTCTCGGCCGTTTGGCTAAGAAAAATATGTACTACTTACAGGTTTCCCCAAAGGGGAAGTCCTGCGACTAGTGCCAATTGGGCGCGCTGCAATTAGCGAGTTTTCTTTTCAAGAATTTACTCGCTAGCTGCAATCAACTTTCGAGGGGTGTTACCCCCGCCTCCAGAACCTTTAAGGCTCCTGAGATCGGAAGTTGGTATATCAGACATTATATAGCTAAGCTTTATAGTGAATGATTTGCTAGTTTTACTAGCTTTTTTTCTCAATTATATCAGAAGTATCAATTATATCTCACGCCACCCTACCTAATCCCAGTCCTAACCCAAAGCCCACCTCACCCCACCCCACTTGATCTTACTCGATCTTACTTCACATACTCTACCTTACCCAACTACTCTCACCCTATCACACCCTACGCGATCTCATCCCCCCATTCAACCCCACCCCCATCCCACCCTACCTCAGCTCACCGGATCCCACCCCATCTTATCTCACCCCATCCCACCCCACCTCAACTCACCATATCCCACCCACCCCACCTTATATCACCCCCATTTCACCCATCCTATCCCACCTCATCTCACCCAAATCCTCAGCCCGCACCCCACCTTATCTCTCCTCACTCACACCCTCAGCCTCTCCATCACGCCCACAGCGAGCCTGCACACATCCGCACACTACCCGGACACTTCACGCTCGCCAGCTCACATTCTCCGCCGCCGCCTCCGCTGCTGTGACGTAGCAGCGGCTGCAGCGGCTGGCAGCGGGAGATAACGGCGTGGCGTGATCTCCGCGTGCGGGATTAGCATCGTGTGTGTGTGCGTCATTGCAGCTAGCCAGCCAGCCATAGAGACACGACATCGAGAGATGCTGAATCACTCTCATGTCGGCATCGCCTCGTTCATCGCCAACATGGCGGCGACATTTGTTTCTGCAGCTGAGATTCTAAACCATGCAGCGGGAAACCACACCCTGCATGTAGTACTGATCCAGGCTACACCTTCACCCTGTAGTGCTGACCCAGGCCACACCCTGTAGTGCCGACCCAGACACCACCCCCTAGTGCAAACCTAGGCCACACCCATTGGTCAAAACCTCGTTGGTCTTGTCCACTCAAGCAGCTTGTTCATTGCTAACTGTTCATGGTCTCGACATTGTTTTTCGCTGGAAACCAGACAGCTAATCTAGCGGGTAACCATGTATCCTGCACTACTGACCCTGGCATGTTTTCTAACAAAATATATATCGCATTGTGGCGGCCGTGAACCTATATTAACGCATTATTTTCCAACCCGTAGCTATCTATGTGTGGCGGCATAACTTCGTGTTTAGGGAGGGGGGGAGTGGAGGAGGGAAGTCCACAAGGTACTCTGCTGCGGGACACCTGACCGTGCATGGTTCTCAAGTTATGTGTCGACAGCAGCTTGGCTTTACGCGAACCTGCCAGCTTCTGCTGCCTTCTTCTGCGGCGCCGGTAGTGATTTACCGAAATTATTCTTCGTATCATCGCGAATCGAATCTCCGCAGAGAAGATCAAGCGCAATATGAACTCCGACATTCTCGTATATGAGGTCTAATCTGCGATTCATCACCGAGTCTTGCGACTCTCGTGTGTTATAACCACCTTGCGGCGCGCGCGCCGGCTGTAAAGGAACTCCTGCGTGCGAGTCTTTATTAGAAACAAGAAAGAGCGGCGAGTCCTTTGATGTGTCGGCACGAGCGAGAGTGGCGTGTAAGGAGAGGTGGAGAGGTGTGGATGCTGTGTGCGGAGAGGTGGAGAGGTGTGGATGCTGTGTGCGTGTGTGCGTGCGTGTGTGCGTGTGCGTGTGCGGGCGTGAGTGTGTGTGTGTATGTGTGTGGGCGTGCACAATTTCGTGCCTGCGTGGATGTGTGTGTGTGTGTGTGTGTGTGTGTGTGTGTGTGTGTGCGTGTGTGCGCGTGCGTGCGTGTGCATGTGTGTGTGTGTGTGTGGCGCATGCATGCGCGTGCGTGCGTGTGCATGGGTGTGTAGTTGCGAGCGGCAGATGGCTTCACCGCAAATATTAAGCATGAAAGCAAACCCCCCCCCCCACACCGTTCTTGTACAATATGAGCAGCGACAGGACGCTGGCCTTAATGAGCAACCGGTAAATAACGCCTCTAGAATATAACTGCTGAGTGTGCTGCTGCGCGTCTGCCTGCAGGCATGTACGTTGTACATGCGTGTGCACGCGCGTGTACGTATGTCTGTATGTATACCCGTGCCCGCGCGCGTGCGTGCATGTTTGCCTGAGCGCGCGTGTATGCGCGTACGTGCGTGCGTGTGTCTCTGTGCACGCGTGCATGGGGATGTGCCAGTGCGTCTCTGCAGTTCATAAACAACCAATGAATCTAAATCACCCACAGACGTAAATAACAAAATCCTCAACCAGCACCCACGCAATACAAACGCCCCCTACCTACATTCACGCTACGCGAGGATAATACAAACTATGCACACCGACAACGCACCCTATCTTCATACTTCATTAACACTCCATACCCCACTCCCTCACCACCTATTCCATCACCATCCCACTCCCTCACCACCCACTCTCTCACCACCCACTCCCTCACCACCTCACTCCTTCACCATCTCACTCCCTCACCACCCACTCCCTCACCACCTCACTCCTTCACCATCTCACTCCCTCACCACCCACTCCCTCACCATCTCACTCCTTCACCATCTCACTCCTT
>NW_014577408.1:256047-259596 GCF_000485595.1 Priapulus caudatus
CCCACTCCCTCACCATCCCACTCCCTCACCATCCACTCCCTCACCATCTCACTCCCTCACCACCCACTCCCTCACCACCTCACTCCTTCACCATCTCACTCCCTCACCACCCACTCCCTCACCATCTCACTCCTTCACCATCTCACTCCTTCACCATCCCACTCCCTCACCATCCACTCCCTCACCACCTCACTCCCTCACCACCCACTCCCTCACCACCCACTCCCTCACCATCTCACTCCCTCACCACCCACTCCCTCACCATCCACTCCCTCACCATCTCACTCCTTCACCATCTCACTCCCTCACCACTCACTCCCTCACCATCTCACTCCTTCACCATCTCACTCCCTCACCATCCACTCCCTCACCATCCACTCCCTCACCATCCCACTCCCTCACCACCTCACTCCCTCACCATCCACTCCCTCACCACCTCACTCCTTCACCATCTCACTCCCTCACCACCCACTCCCTCACCACCCACTCCCTCACCATCTCACTCCTTCACCACCCACTCCCTCACCACCCACTTCCTCACCACCCATTCCCTCACCACCCACTCCCTTACCACCCACTTTCTCACCACCCCACTCCTTCAACACCTCACTCTCTCACCACCCACTCCTTCACCCCCACACTCCCTCACCACCCATTCCCTCACCACTCACTCCCTCACCATCTCACTCCCTCAACACCTCACTCCCTCCACCCCACTCCCTCACCACCCACCACACTCCCTCACCACCCCACTCCCTCACCACCCACCACACTCCCTCACCACCCACTCCCTTACCACCCACTTCCTCACCATCTCACTCCGTCACCACTCACCACACTCCCTCACCACTCACTCCCTCACCACTCACTCCCTCACCACCCACTCCCTCACCATCTCACTCCCTCACCACCCACCTCACTCCCTCACCACCCCACTCCCTCACCACCCACTCCCTCACCACCTCACTCCTTTCTATACATGCTGTCGTAACCTTAGCTTGCTATGATAACTGCACCACCGCGACGACCAGTCGGCGGTGAATGTACACACAGGCGCGCGCGAGCCCGCCTTGGAGTTGATTCAAGATTTTGCGACGGCGGCGACGACCTGCCGTCTAATAAACTACCGCTAGAGCTCAATCATCGCTGCGACGCGCAGTCATAAACATCCGCGGGGACCCTACTCTGATTGATTGCGTTCGCAAGCTAACTTGTCGTGCCGAATAATACTATTTTTATGATTACGCACGCGCGCGCAGAGATGACGCGTAAGGCGTTGACGGTCGCTGGCGTCGACTCGGCGTGGGCGAAGTACGGATGCAGACGCGCTCACCATTACCGTCATCTCATCCTTACCCTTACCCTCATCCTCACACCCATCCTCATGTTCACCCTCATCCTCTCCCTCATCCTCATCCTTATCCTCAACCTCATCCTCATCCTCATCCTCATCCTCATCCTCATCCTCATCCTCATCCTCATCCTCATCCTCATCCTCATCCACATCCTCACCCTCATCCTCATCCTCATCCTCATCCTCATCCTCATCCTCATCCTCATCCTCAACCTCAACCTCAACCTCATCCTCATCCTCATCCTCATCCTCATCCTCATCCTCATCCTCATCCTCATCCTCATCCTCATCCTCATCCTCATCCTCATCCTCATCCTCATCTTCATCCTCATCTTCATCCTCATCCTCATCCTCATCCTCACCCTCATCCTCATCCTCACCCTCATCCTCATCCTCATCCTCATCCTCATCCTCATCCTCATCCTCATCCTCATCCTCATCCTCGATCTATAAAACCCGCGCGCGGCGTGGAAGTAGGTGATTAATTTAGATGAATTGCTTGTGGCGAGGCTAGTGTTTCATAAGTGCGGTGATGTGACATGCAAATTAGAGCGAAAATCAGCGTAGTAATTATGTGGAGACACGTCGTAGCGTTGATACGTGATTCATCGCGGACCTATATATATATATATATATAATTATTGCTACTATTATTATTATTATCATTATTATTTCTAAAGTGGATAACGGCATTAGCCAGTGGCTTCTGGGTTGGTCGTGCCCCAACATGGGCTTTACGGATTCAATCCCGAATTTTGCGCAGGATGTGTGCTGTTCCCAGTAGTGTAATTTTCTGCATTTTTTGGGCAGTGTGGTGGCCAAGGAGTTCCTTGAGGTTCTTCTCAAGACCATTCTTTACAGGCCCAAGGGCTCCGACCACCACTGGCACAAACCTATTCTTCTTCTTCTTTTTCTTTTTCTTCTTCTTCTTCTTCTTATTACTATATTGTGCGAAGGGAAACCATGGATGGTACATGCATCTCCACATAGGCAGTTTGCTTCTACCATGAATAACACGAACACGTTCCTTCACCATACCTTTGCTATGCTACCTCGGCACCCGCCCACAATCATCTATATACTTTACATAAACACCCGCTGCCGCTTCAAAGGAAGTTAACGGTGCGCGAGTAATACTCAATTATTGATCAAAACTCCTTTGGAAACACGAGCGTCTGTTATCCGCGATGGTTCCATGTGCGTGACGGACCCACCATTGTTTTCATCCGTACACGTAACAATGCGATCAGGCCGTGTGCCGATACGGCGGTGGCACTAACGCGGACTGGCATCCATGGCAACGCGTCACGTGACTGCCTATTTGTCAGGGCATTAATAATTGACGGGTTCTGTTTCCGGCTTTGAAATCAGCTGATGGGATTCTGCATAATTCAGAGTGACAGACGATAATAAATTAGTGAGCGAATACGATAGATTATAAATGACTTAAATGCTCCTAAGTCCGCAAAATTTCCCAAGGCCATATACGGTTCGTCGGTTGTGGATGGCCTGGTGAATGAATTCACCATTCTTGAACATTAGGCCGACGAGTGAACGTAAATTGTGATGAATTGCAACGTAATATCCGTTTAAATTGTATTGTCGAGACGCAAGTATTATATTTTCTCTCTTTCTCGTTCCTTCTCTCTCTCTCTTTCTTTCTTTCTCTCTCTTTCTCTTTCCCTCGCCCTCATTCTCCCTCTCTCTTTATCTGTCTGCATCTCTCGCTATCTTGCTCACCCATACTCTCTTTGTGTCTCTCTTTCTCTCTTTTTCTCTCTCTTTCTCTCTCCTTGCCTCTCTCTCGTTCTCTCTCACACTCTCTCTCTCTCTCTGTGTATGTCAAACTCTGTCTCTGCCTTTTCCTCTCTCACACACCCCTCGCGCCTCTCCCTCTCCCCCCTTTCTGCTGCAGGCCAGCTCTCATCGCCACGTCATCGCAGCGCTTCTTGGAAAACGATGGGAAAAAGCGGCAATTATCTGCAGCCGCTGCTGCCTCTCCCATTCATCTCCATCTTCCGAAGCTCCTCCCCCTATCCGATAGAATCCATACATGCGCCGCGGCTTCTGCGCACGCCGACGGACCTGCCCATGTATGTGCATGCACCGCCCGCACGCGTGCGGGGAAGAGGGGGAAGAGGAGGATGAGGAGGAAGAGGAGCATGAGGAGGAGGAGGAGGAGGAGGAGGAGGAGG
>NW_014577408.1:260042-264162 GCF_000485595.1 Priapulus caudatus
CCTCTCCCTCTCTCTCTCTCTCTCTCTCTCTCTCGGTGTCTAGGTCGGCATGGGTTTACAGCGCCCCTAGCGGCGGTGTAACGACTCGGCGTGTCAATGCCTGCGTGACGAAAGCTTCGATTTGTGCGATCACCATCGCGTGAACGAGAGCTTCACATGCGATAACCTATGTGCAGTATGGCGCACGATCGCGGGCTTTATTAGGCTATAGGGCTTCATCCGAATCCCTCACGCACACGTGTGCTATACATTAATGGTGCTATATATACTGAAGCACGAGCGAAGGAACCCTACAAAGCGCGGCTGCGCGGTCACCGGCAGCTGTCACAGTAAAGATCTGACCAGCACTGAAATCTTTTACTCTGTGAGCGTATATAGATTAATAACATATTCTAGCGAATGTCTAGCGATAGTCTCCATTGGGCCGTAAGCAGAATTCTGCACGGGTTAGACCGCTACCGCTGTCCGTCACTAACTTGTGTGTGTGCGGGTTAGTGCCTGTTCCGAGTTAGGGTTAGAGATAGATCTGCGTACATTCTCACGTATTTCATCGGCTCTCATCGCAACGTGGGTCATCGCGTCGCGGCTGTAGAATCGTTAACGCGTGCAATACAGACCCCCCCCCCCGGGACGTGCGTGCGTGCGTCTGCGCTCGCAATACTTACGACACGCATTACGTGAAACCATTCGCGCACTGCGCATGCGCGGACGGAGAGGAATTAGTCGGAGATGGCTGACATGTTGACATGGCGACACAGACTCTCTGGCGGCGACGAACCAACAAAGCGATATTTATCACTAGCGACGTCAAACATTGAACGCATCTGATCTATTATCCAGACGTATAGCGAAGTGCATTTCTAATTGATTATATCCATATAAGTGCGTAGATGGATACGCGGAGATGGAGAGAAGCGAGAAGTGAATCACGCACGAGAAAAACGCACGAATCGGAGGCCATCCAAAAATTATTTTCAAGCGTGAATATTTTAATTATATAATATCAGAGTGAATAAAAATAAATGTGTGTAATTATTAGAAATTCAATCTTTTTTATTTTGTTTATATATCTCTCCTGATAATACAAAGACGCAGTTTAAATTACTATATGTATAATATTATGCGATTCCACAATATATTACACATATATTATATATTAATTATTATCAAAATTCCTTCACTATTGATATTATTAAATTTATCGAATGGGTATTCCGTTAAACTAGAACAAATCCACGCTGGTGGAGGAGTTTTGTCCGTATGGCAGTGGCAGATATTTCAACGCATGAAATTAGCTAAAATCACAGCTCTCTCTCTTTCTCTCTCCGACAACAAAGTACTATAGGTAGACATATTATGGTGCATGGTGACGTACCATGTGACCACTGAAAAAGCCCAGATGTGCAAACGTTGTCGTCAGTTTCAATAATAATAATCAATCGTGCGGCCAACGATACATTACTATACAGGGGGGATACATCCGTCCCTCGAATACTACCCTAAGCTCGCGTGTCTGTATATATTATACATATATATATATACTATATATATATGTATTGTGTGTGTGTGTGTGTGTGTGCGTTGTGTGTGTGTGTGTGTGTGTGTGTGTGTGTCTGTGTGTGTGTGTGTGGTGTGTGTGGCGTGGCGTGCGTGCGTGTGTGTGTGTGTGTGTGTGTGTGTGTGTGTGGTGTGTGTGTGTGTGTGTGTGTGTGAGAGTGTGTGTGTGTGTGGTGTGTTTGTGTGTGTGTGTGTGTGTGGTGGTGTGTGTGTGTGTGTGTGTGCGTGTGTGTGCGTGTGTGTGTGCGTGTGTGTGCGCGCGCCCGTGTGTGTGCGCGTGCGTGCGTGCGGCGTGCGCGTGCAACCGTGTATGTGCGTGCGTGCGCCCGTGCGTGTGCGTGCGTGCGCCCGTGCGCGCGTGTGTGTGTGTTTGTGTGCGTGCATGTCTGTGTGTGCGTGCGCGTGCGCCCGTGCGTGTGTAGCTGGCCGTGTCGGTAGGTAGCGTGCGGTAATCACCACTATTACCAGCGCGACGCCGCAGACGTCGTGTCGCGCTCATTCAGTCGGCTGCCAGCGTTGCGTGTCGCTTTACAAAGTGCTGTCGATTAGGCGGCTAATATGATGAAATAACGAGAAAATATAGTGCGTGGCGTAGCAAAGTAGTAGTCACCCACCACCACCCCCGCCGCACGTCTGCGAACACACGCGCGCGGCGGAACTTGCGCGTGCTGAATACGCAGGGCGTGCGGTTATATAACGCGCCCGTGTTATACTTACGCTGGGATTTTTTCACGCGGACAAATCGAACAGGAGATGTATAGATGGTGATGGAGTAAGCGTGGCGACACGTTAATCGTTGATTGTTTGATTGCTAGCGTGATTCAGCCGGGTTTCATTTGTCCAGCGTTGTGTTAACGTCAACTATATTATTCGCTTGCCGGTAGGCAAAACTGCAGAACGATTCCGGATGGAGAAAAAAAGCGAAGTAGAGGTTGCCTCTGTTTGGTCTATGGTACTATATAGAAACTATACCTTCACATTTTACTCATACATTATATCTATACTAATTCGAAATGTACGAAATTCCATCGTGTAGTTTACGTTTTATCATCAGTAAGTAGACCAACGCCAAACTTGGGTCTTTGGGACTATGCCCAGCACATCAAATGTCAGCAACGACTTGGGGAATCAGTCTAATCATAATTCTATATTTAATCTGTATTTAAAAGAACTAATTTCTATCAACGCGACGTTAGAATAGCCTCAGCAGGCGCCATTATACGTGATTGCAATCGCACTAGTTATCGTTTCACCGACTGTCATTACTTTTCAGAACCGGTCGTAGATGGAGCTTGGAGCGCGTGGAGCGGCTGGGGCGATTGCACCGCCCCTTGCGGCGACGGAGTACAGAATCGTTATCGTATCTGTGATGATCCGCGGCCGTTGAATGGCGGACAATTCTGTCCCGGTGCGCCGGTCGAAACCAAACACTGCCGCCTTATGGATTGCCAAGGTAACGCATAGCAACCAGAAACGCTGCCCTTCTCACTACTGCATGATTCCAAAATTATCCGATAGGTGGCGACCCCGCGCGCATGTGCTGTAGCATTTAGAGATATCTAGATTCTAGAGACATCGTCTAAGAATACTTTATAAGCAGCGATATAAATTCGAATCTATGAGCATTCAATTGCGACGGATCGCAATCTCAGAATAGTAGTTATAGTTCAGAAAACGGTTCTCTGGTATCATACCAATAACTGTTTATGCACGATGCCTGTGTGTACGCGCATGCGTGCCGGGTGTCATTCATATTAGTATTTCATCATTACGCGCATGCTCTATATTCCCTAGCATACGTTCGATAATCGTAGTAAGGTTTTACATAGCCTTTTTACACCAATCCATCGTAATTACCGCTGTAGAATCAACTGTATGTTATCGTGATGAATTTGATCAGAACGTGAAATATTCGCGTGTTGATCAAAATTTATAGATTCAATTATCAGCGATACTAATCCACGCCGATTCACCACTTGTTTGCTTGGTAATAATTACTTCAATAAATGGACAGGAAAGCGTTCATGCTAATTGGCCGAATCCCGCATTTGAGTGGCCATGGCAACTGAACAAAAATCGCGGAACGTGCGCTGACGCGGCTGGCTTCGCAGTCGAGGCAAACAATTCCGGATGGGAATAGAGCATGCAACCGCCAGCTGAAATACGGCGATTGCAGCGCCGCCTGGGCGACACCCCGACACCGTATCGCTCGATCAAATAATTTTAATGGTGTTTCGCACGCATCGCGGTTGTAAAGATAATTACTCGACAATTCCCCACACTTGCACCAGCCACCGCCGGCGCGCTCACTGCAGCCTACGACCTGCCGCACCACCGCCGAATCAAACGCAGCGGCGGCGGCAATATAATTTTCGATTCCATTAGAGCGGAAGTGCGCGGCGTATGGCCGCCGTAAACTTTTACGCGGCTCGCGTGGCGAGGCTGTCGCACGCATGCCGCCGCCGCCGCCGCCGCCGCCGCCGCCGGCCGCACACACGTACAAAGCGCGCCGCCTCCCGTCCATACACAAAACTGCCTCGTCTCGCTTTTTTCTCTCTCTCTC
>NW_014577408.1:264884-265950 GCF_000485595.1 Priapulus caudatus
AGTTAGGGTGGCAACCGCACGTCAGTTCACTGCCGTCTGCCCATCCGCCGCGTATCCTATATTTTCCGAGAATCATAACGATGATGGTTATATAATTATTGCACGACGCTAACTATTCGCTTAGTTCGCAGCCCACGGGGCTATAATTAGCTTTAGTGCACTCCAGCGTAATTGGCATGGTCACACCGCCTGCGTTCGCCGCGCGGGGGCGCTAGCGGCGCTCTAGCGTCTGCACGTTTTATCCATCATCAACAGCGGGCTGTCCCATAACGAACAAATAATAGCTGAACCCTTGTTCTGCCCGTCCCCGCCCGCCAGGTATCTGTACAGACGCGCGTGCTTTCCATTTCAATGCGAATTGAATTATGGACGAATACAGCATGCGCCGATTGAAACTCCTCACGGTAATGTAATGTAATGTAGATTACTGCGTATTCTTGCGTACCACATTGCATGGTCGGTTCACGTGAATTTCAAGTATGGAAATGCGAAGAGATCACACGCAGAGATTTTGAGGTATTGAAAAATGTGTTGGAGTTTTATTTCAATCTGTTCTAGTTTTGCGCTTTTCCCGCAGTTGCCGTCACTCCAGATCCGCTGGCGAAGTATAGCAACGAAGGGAACTGCACCTGCGGCTGTGCGCTGAACAAGACACGCGGGGCTGGTTACATATCATCGTCCCAGAAACGTTGCGCTGGTCACAATGTCTGGATAATACAGGTATAGTCGGCTACACACACAATACACACGCACACACACAAACACACGCGCGCGCGTGCGTATACGCACGCTCACACACGAACACACAAACACACACACACAAACACAAACACGCGCATACGCACGCACACACGCACACACAAACACATGCACACGTACATATGCATGACGATACACACATATGCATACGCATGCGCACGCACACACACGCGCAGACATACACACGAACGCACATACATACACACGAACACACATACATACACACGCACACACGCGCACGCAAGAACACACACAAACACACACACACACACACACATGCATACACGCACACACGTACATACACACA
>NW_014577408.1:267053-271843 GCF_000485595.1 Priapulus caudatus
ATGTGTGTGTGTGTGTGTGTGGTGTGTGTATGCGTGTGTTTGTGTGTATGTACGTGTGTGCGTGTATGCATGTGTGTGCATGTGTGTGTGTTTGTGTGTGTTCTTGCGCGCGCGTGTGTGCGTGCGCGCGCGCGTGTGTGTGACATACGTATAAACTCGGTGTACTGCTGCGCGCACGCAGGGTCCCAGAGGCAGCCGCGTCAACCTCACCTTCGCACTCTTCGACCTGAACTCACGCAGCGAGACACTGCGCGTGCGCGACGGCGTCGATCGGCAGGCAAGCCTCCTGCTCATGCAGTCCGGCGCGCTGGTGCCGCCCCCTCTGCAGACGTCAGCCAATGGCGCGATGCTCGAGTTTAAGACTCCGCTCAGAGACCCGCTGGGGCTTTCGGAAACGGGGTCGGGCTTCGCTGTCGAGTATAGGATCGTGTTGGGTAAGAATCGGGTGAACGCTTTGGGGAGAGTGAATCCGTTAAAGATTTTTCATGTTATTTAATGCTGATTTTATTCTGAAATTACAATCTGATTGAAATTTTGATATTCGATTATTATAATAGTCTACGTGACATTCTTAATTGATAATAATTACAAATTAATAATATTAACTATGTTATAAGGAATACTAATTAATAATAGGTTGCAAAAACACAAACAACCCTTGTTATATGCTCGCCATTTTGGATGGATGGATGTACTAACCGTGCGTGTTTTTTTCATCATTATCATCATCGTCTTCGTCGTCATCATCATCATCAGGGGAGAGCATCGTCACGGACGCCGAGCGCGAGCAGTGGTACGAGAACATCATCAGCGTCGTCGGCATCAGCGTCTGCGCCGCCACAATCGTCATCGTCGTCGGTCTCGTGCTCGTGCATGTGCACAAGCGGCGGCGTCTGCATCGCAAGCAGCTGCTGCTCTACAAGGACGGCACGACGAACACGACGCCGCGCTTCACCCCGCTCAGCCAGCGCAGCTCCGACGACGCCGCCGACGCGAAGAGAGAATGCCTCTACGTGTTCCGCGAGGGGCGCGCCGGTCGCGGCGGCTCGATACCCGGGGAGCGACTCGATGATTCGCCGAGTCGCCGGTCGCCCCCGAGCATCCCGAGCCCCTACCAGTACAACGCCAGCCCCGAGGACTACCTACACGACATCAACGTGTTCAAGGCGAAGGCGGCGCGCGAGGCCTACAAGTGGCAGAAGAAGCAGCAGCAGCAGCAGCAGAGTCCGCGCCACGCCGACGCCGACTCGCCAAACTTTGACTTCCGGAACGGCAAGCACGCGGGCAAGGACCGACATTCGAAGCAGAAGCTGCTGCTGCCCGACGAAACGGAAGTCGCCGCCGACGTGCACGATGACGTCATGCAGCAGAGCATCGAGCAGAACTGGGAGGTGCCGCCGCCGTACGACCCCGCCGAGGGCAGCGCCCCCGCGCGGGAGCGTCGGCCGCGGCCGACCAGCCTGCTGCGCGACGGCGGCTACGTGGCGACGGCCGTCGGCAAGCCGGACAGCGATCGGAAGCGCGGCACGTCATCGTCGACGCTGCAGGACGACGCGCGACGACCGGAGAGCACGCCGACGCACTCCAGCAAGACGTCGCTGCAGTCGAAATACAGCGGCTCCTCTAGGGGGCAGCAGCAGCAGCAGGCGAGCCCCGAGCGACGGCGTCGGCACGCGAGCGGCGCGCAGCTGTCGCCGTCGCGCGAGGAGAACATCCCGCTGTCGGGCCGGCCGACGCCGACGCGCAGCCTCGCGGCGACGACGCCGAGCGACGCGGGCGGGTTCGACATCGGCATGGAGTGGGACATCGAGTACGACTACGGCATGCAGTACGTTCCGGGCTCCTACTTCAACATGTCGTCGGAGTTCATCAACTACGCCGGATCGGGGGCCGGCGGCGACATGGAGACGTCGTTCGACTGGAACATGCCCGAGTCGGAAGCGCTGAAGGTCGTCACTCCGAAGCAGACGACGCCGACGACGCCGACCAACTCGACGCTGACGGCGACGCTGCTCGCGTCATCGGCGTCGGCGCGCACGCCGCTGAGCGTCGTCGCCGATGCGCCCGACGTCGACGACGCGACGAGAGGAAACCAAAAAGCGGGCGACGTCGGCAGTGGCGCTGCGGGCGTGCCGACGGACGTGAAATCAAAAGTGCTGAATGCTCAACAGAACGACTTGAGTAAGACTCCACCGCCCGGCAGTGCCTCGCCCAAGTTAAGTGCAATCAACCTCACCACGTAGACCGAGCGCCTGAAAATAAATCCATAGCTGTACACTCCACGCGCACACTCTTCCCGGAACCATTCATCGACGTCTGGGGATCATTTGCGCACATCGTGGGATCATCCTACGACATCCGGGGAGCTGCGATCTGCTGACATCCGGGAATCTTCTGCTGACATCCGGGAATCTTCCGTCGATATTCGGGAATCTTCTGTTGACGTCGGGGGAATTTCTACTGATACTCTAGGATTTTCGGCTAGCATGCAGTGATCGTCTGAGGAACCCGAAATTCTGAGAGGAGGGGGCAGAAAGATTAGTCAAAATTGAAATGATGATGAGTTTCTGTCTTGTCATCAGTAATGGTGAGGAAGTAGCTAGGGACAAAAGAGTGATTTAGCTAACTCGTAAATGGTAACGTTTAAATAAATTTACATCCGTGAATTAAATAACTCTTTTGTCCATATATATATATATACACGCACACACGCACACACGCACACACGCACTCACACACGCGCGCGCACGCACACACACACGTATGCACGTAGGCAGGTACCCACCCACGCACATTCGTCGTTTAGAGGTCCATCAGTAGGTCTATATCAAGAGCATATAAAGAAGGCCATATTTATATGCTCTTGTCTATATGGATAATTGCGCGGGGCCGTATTATCTCTGTGAGCGGTCGATGTTCTCTCTCGTAACCAGTCACCTCTATTATAAACATATCACTACTGTGTGTTGTAGGCAGGCAGGTAGGCAAGCAGGCAGGCAGGCAGGTATGCAGGCACGCAGGCAGGCAAGCAGGCAGACAGGCAGGCAGGCAGGCAGGCAAGAAGGTATGCATAATGCAGGCAAGCAGGCAGGTAGGTGGGCAGGTAGGTGCGCAGGTAGACAGGCAGGCAGGCATGTATGTAGGTAGGCAAGCAGGCAGGCAGGTGGGTAGGTAGGTAGGCAGGTAGGCAGGCAGGCAGGCATGTAGGCAGACAGGCAAGCAGGCAGACAGGCAGGCAGGCCAGTAGGCAAGAATGTAGGCAGGCAAGCAGGCAGGCAAGCAGGCAGGTAGGTAGGCAGGAAGGCATGCAGGTAGGTAGGCAGGTAGGCAGGTAGGCAGGTAGGAAGTAAACAGGCATGCACGGGCTGTGTGTGTGTGTGTGTGTGTGTGTGTGTGTGTGTGTGTGTGTGTGTGCGTGCGTGCGTGCGTGCGTGCGTGCGTGCGTGCGTGCGTGCGTGCGTGCGTGCGTGCGTGTGTGTTTGTGTACGTGCGTGCGTACGTACGTGCGCGCGTACGTGCGTGCGTGCGTGAGGGCGTGCGTGCGTGCGTACTTGCGTGCGCGTGTGCGTGTATGCGTGCGTATCTACGTATGTGTGTATGTATGTATGTATGTATGTGATCGCTTCTATGTGTAATCAATCATGTGTTAATTCGTGTCATCGCGATGTAATCATACATAGACGCGCTGTTGCAGAGTAATCGCGTCGATAGATGGCGCGCGCGGAGCGTGTACCCACAGCAGGCAGATGACACGACAGGCAGTAAAGTCTTTAGAACATGCCGGGTAATTTCGTTCCTATTCTGCGGAGCAGAGCGTTTCGTTTAAGCTCTGTCAAAGGTAAACCTAATCCGCGCTCACTCGATACATCGCCGGACGCGTAATTAGATTCTTGATACAAAAAACGGGCAGTTTGTCACGTTAACAGCTTTATATAGTAAGACGTCTGCGGCTTTAGAAATGACGGGCTTGTTCGCTGCGCATGGGACGCGTTTGCTTTGCTTTTTTCAACATTCATGATCGTAAAAAAAACATGAATAAAAATGCATTCTACGACTAATATTCAATTACTCTTGCTAATAATTTTTCTCGAAAAGTAATAACATTCTCTAGTGGCGCAATTCAAAAAATGTATCGCCTGGTATTTACATTTGGCGAAAATCACACGCGCGCGAGTATGTATTCTATGCTCGAGTGTTTCATAGCTTTAAAGAACAAAACAAATACGGTGCAAATAGCTTAGCGTGATGCGTTTCCAACTGACGTGTAGGCTTCGAGAGAAGGACGGTGCTTCGTGAAGCATGCGCAAATTAAGTCTCAGCGTGATTGTGAATGGTATCCCTTTATTCCACACGAGCTGTCCTGTTCAGGATTTCTTGTCGAGTCGCATTCATCCATCTTTGAGTGGAGGCAGTTGAGAAAATCGTCTCGGTAATACGATTTATTAACTCATTAATTTATTCGAATTCATAAAAAATTATTCATTATTAATTTCTTCATACGCTAGCGAGAATTTGCGAGCAATCAATCTGTCTGAATTCCAAAGCGTGTCAGGTCGCGCATGAAAATCGCACGTATACTTCTTAACACGACATAAATTCTGCGCCTCGTATCTCATGCATATGGGCGGTACCGGATAATGTGTTGGCAAAATTAATACTTCGCGGACGCGCTGTCTCTCTCGCTCTCTCGCTCTCTCTCTCTCTCTCTCTCTCTCTCTCTCTCTCTCTCTCTCTCTCTCTCTCTCTCTTTCTCTCTCGGGTACGAACTGTCTGTACAAATGAATCTCAGC
>NW_014577408.1:272053-272703 GCF_000485595.1 Priapulus caudatus
GTATCGCCTGCGTCCGCGTCACGGTATCGCCTGCGTCCGCGTCACGGTATCGCCTGCGTCCGCGGCATGGTATCGCTTGCCCGAGTAACAGTAGCATGAATTACAGTGAAATCTGTAACAGGAGCCTGAGTTACAAAGCATGAGTTACAGCGAATAGCAATAGCGTTACAATGTATATATCGTGTAACCGACAACTACGTGCCTTCTCTACGTATAATCTCCGATCGCAGCCGATCGTGTACATTATTAGCAGACGCCGTACAGCGGTAACTGTGACACAGTAGCGTACGCACCACGGAATGTCGGACACGGCGGAGGGGGGTGTAGGGGGAGGGGGAAGTAAGAAAGGCCACGAGCATGCGCCCGGGCTGTATACGCAAGCTGTGTCGCTAACGAGCTTAGCGGATCATTAGGGCGCGAATGAGATTTTGCCACTTTGACATGCTAAGTCCATTCTGCACGCAATTCGCTTATAACTGGCCTGATTACCACGCGCGCGCGCACTCGCCGGTTCGCCGTACGTGCGTACGTGCGTGCGCGCGTGCGTGCGTGCGTGCGTGCGTGCGTGCGTGCGACGCGTGAGGTTACCGCCACGCAGCGCCGACGTGCGTGCGTGCGTGCGTGCGTGCGTGCGACGCGTGAGGTTACCG
>NW_014577408.1:274635-277824 GCF_000485595.1 Priapulus caudatus
GACGTGTGTGTGTGTGTGTGTGTGTGTGTGTGTGTGTGTGTGTGTGTGTGTGTGTGTGTGTGCGTGCGCGTGTGTGTACGTACATGCGTGCGAGGTGCTCTCGCCCGTGCATATATTTCCATGTGTATGATGTATGTGCGTGATATAAGCCACTCTTTGTCTATATGTAAACCCCACAGGATCATGGTTCGGTCTCAATGCCGGAACCACTAGCCTGGATTATGCTATTTTACGTTTACTAATTGCACCCTGCTCATTTCGCGCTGGGTGCGTGCGTAAGAGCGTGCGGGCATGCGTAAGAACCTGAATGCGTTCTTCTCTGCCCACAACCTCTCTGTTCACGCCCTCCTTACTTACGCCCTCTCTGCCCCACACCCTCCCCGCCCATACCACCCCTGCCCACTCCCATTCTCTCAATTCTTTCCCCTTTACACGCACACTGCCATTCACGCAATTGCCGTCTATAGTACATCAGTTCGGCAGTTCGTTGAATCTCCCCCCCCCCAACACACACACACACTTACACACGCATACAAAGGTGCTTGACTTCATTGACTTATCGCGCCCGATGTTGCGTGATAGGCTTACTGCTCTCCGCTGATGCATGCGGGGGCTAGAACCCGGCCACAGTCGATTAAGCTTCCAGCGAAACTGCTCACGACCTGTAGCGAAGCCAAGTATAGATGTTCTTGAGAGCGAACTCTGACGGCTTTTACTCTCCGGAGACATGCAGGTAGTTACTAGAAATCCCGAGCCAACTCGCGGCGATCGTGAGCCTATACGCAATAATTCATTCGTCATCCGCAATGGTATACAAACACGTACACTGAGACTCCGCACGGTCGCGTGCAATCGCTGCCACGACCCACCGCGCGCGTGCTGGTGTAATTGGGACGTTATATTGTCTAATAGTGCTTGTTACGTCTCTGTAATGAGGTTTGTTGCGTCACAGTATCGCCTGCGTCCGCGCATGATATTGCCTGCGTCGGCGGCATGGTATCGCCTGCGTCCGCGTCACGGTATCGCCTGCGTCCGCGTCACGGTATCGCCTGCGTCAGCGTCACGCTATCGCCTGCGTCTGCGTCACGATATCGCCTGCGTCCGCGTCACGGTATCGCCTGCATCCGCGTCACAATATCGCCTGCGTCCGCGTCACTGTATTGCCTGCGTCCGCGTCACGGTATCGCCTGCGTCCGCGTCACGGTATCGCCTGCGTCCGCGTCACGATATCGCCTGCGTCCGCGTCACGATATCGCCTGCGTCCGCGTCACGGTATCGCCTGCGTCCGCGTCACGGTATCGCCTGCGTCGGCGGCAGGGTATCGCTTGCCCGAGTAACAGTAGCATGAATTACAGTGAAATCTGTAACAGGAGCCTGAGTTACAAAGCATGAGTTACAGCGAATAGCAATAGCGTTACAATGTATATATACCGTGTAAGCGACAACTACGTGCCTTCTCTACGTATAATCTCCGATCGCAGCCGATCGTGTACATTATTAGCAGACGCCGTACAGCGGTAACTGTGACACGGTAGCGTACGCACCACGGAATGTCGGACACGGCGTAGGGGGTGTAGGGAGAGGGGGGAAGTAAGAAAGGCCACGAGCATGCGCCCGGGCTGTATACGCAAGCTGTGTCGCTAACGAGCTTAGCAAATCATTAGGGCGCGAATGAGATTTTGCCACTTTGACATGCTAAGTCCATTCTGCACGCAATTCGCTTATAACTGGCCTGATTACCACGCGCGCGCGCACTCGCCGGTTCGCCGTACGTGCGTACGTGCGTACGTGCGTGCACGCGTGCGTGCGTGCGTGCGACGCGTGAGGTTACCGCCACGCAGCGCCGACGTGCGTGCGTGCGTGCGTGCGTGCGTGCGTGCGTGCGACGCGTGAGGTTAGCGGCACGTTCAGGAGCCGGGCAAACGCCGCAGCGATTCGATTTAAGCGAAGCGGTTAATCAGGACTATATCAGATCGAAGCCGCTACTCCGACTGCTGAGCGCCAGTTTTAAGGCGGCGGGCGTCTGCGCGTATAGTAGGCCATCGATCGCTCCCCGCGTGCGCGCGCATCATCCCGCTATCGCCGCAGCCGGGAAAAAAATGGCGCGTAACGCTGTTTGTGTCCCCGCCGATGATTGGTGGCTCCGCGGCACGTGACAATCGGGTCTCGTCTACTTATGCAGCTTGTCGCTACAACTTCGTCGCTCAATGGCGTCGAGTGATAAGATGGACGAACCGACGTAAAATAGATCTAGAGACAGCGGATCTGCGTCCCGAAGATGTTACTCTCCGCTGGACTCGTGGGGTAGTGAACGTGGATCTGGGATGTGCGTCTCATGGAGACGGCCCAGACGTGGACATGTACGCAGAATCCACTGTACTACCTCACGTAGAATTCATCAGCTCGTTATTCAATACCTTTAAGCCTCTCAGCTATATAAGGTTGGCGATAAACATGTGTAAAATAGTGACGCAGTTCGGCTATCAGGCGTGCAGATGCCCTGTATTACTCTCGTATATATATATATATATATATCAATATAATAGAATACGTTGTCACGGAGCTGTGCAGTTGGCGATGAAAATGCGCACAAGGAGTTGCTACCGGTGACACCGTAGCCTGCATGAAACTTCTCACACACGCTGTGATTTACTATGGTCACCACAACCAGCGATGGCATACACTCCAGCCGATTGGCCGCCCGCCGCGAATGCGCCCGCAAGCGCCATCTATAAATAGCTGACAGTCCTGACACATCGACAAAAACGAGCGGGGGTCTTTTTCGCGCGAGCGACAGCGGAGGGCGACCGCCGTGTGAATCTCTCACAACGCTAAGCCACTCGCTAAGCCGCCGCGGCTGAATCCGCTCTACGTTTCCGTCACACGCTTTTAATTAGCGGCGCATATTTCTGACTGCGATCCGAAAATCAACGAGAATACGGAGGGGGTTTCCCGCTGTCCGCGTGTGGTTAGGTTTCTGTGGCCTGTTCTGTGTCACGGGCAGAAGCCCTGGGCTAGGCAAGCTCATATTCCCGATGTCTGCGCACAGCGTGCTTACATAGGTGTTACTTGTGTGTGTGTGTGTGTGTGTGTGTGTGTGTGTGTGTGTGTGTGTGTGTGTGTGTGTGTGTGTGTGTGTGTGTGTGTGTGTGTGTGTGTGTGTGTGTGTGTGTGTGTGTGTGTGTGTGT
>NW_014577408.1:279102-290283 GCF_000485595.1 Priapulus caudatus
GTGCGTACGTACGCATACACGAAAACACGAAGACACATATGCAAACGTGCAAGTACCCACGTACAGACACGAGCATGAACACAAGCACACTGTTATCCAAGCCTGCCTATTCTGTGTACGGTTGTAGTCTTATTTCGTTCCGAGCGTAAAACAGACGTATGTCTGCCAACCTGCCATCTACGATCACCGCTCATCCACGCATGGCACTACAGACGTCTGCCTCGCTCAGCAAACGCCTCTCCTTCTCCCTCCTCCTCCTCCTCATCCTCCGCCTACTTCCCCTGCCTCTACACCTCCCTCTTCCCCTCCCAATTCTCATTCGCCTACCACCTCCTTTTCCCATTCCTCCCTCCGTTCCCTCCACTACTTCTCCTTCCACTATCCCTTCCACAACGTACTCCTCACCCTCTCCCTTCCCCTGCTTCTCGCCCTCCCTTCTCCAACGGCTTCCCTTTCCATACTCCTTCTCTGTCTCCCGCTCTTTCTCCTTTTCCTTTTCCTTCTCATCTCCCTCGCCTCCCCTCCCCTCTTCCTTCCCCTCTATCCCTCCCCCCGCGCGCGCCGGATTCATGTCTCGCTCGTATATATAGTATTCGGCTTCTATTTTAACGGCGATGCGAAAATAATCATTGTATGAGTTTCCACACAGAACAAGATTGACGAGCTTCTTTTCATTTCCCCTTACAGAGAGACTCCGCGCGCACGCATGCGCAGACGTAGCGCGGGCGTACCTAGTAGGCAAATGTGGCAAGAGCGAATGTTCGTAGGAAAACGTGGATCGATTGATAGTAGGCAGCGACATCGTTCGATCGTGTAGCCGTCGTCGTCGTCGCCGTCGTCATCGTCGTCGTCGTCGCATTTGACGGTGGGTCGGGGCGATAGATTTTAAACAAAGCCTAATGAACGCATTGGTTTTGCGCGAATGAAAGTGTTTGCCCAGACAATATACTAACTACTGTACAACTTACACGCATATACGCACGCGCACACACACGCGAGCACACACAGAGAGAGAGAGAGAGAGCGAGAGAGAGAGAGAGAGAGAGAGAGAGAGAGAGNTGCATGCTATGCATTGCGATATGATCCATCCAGCCAGCCATCCCTCCATACCATCCATTCATCGCATGTATGCCATTTGCATGCCATGTCATGCATTCCATACCCATCTCCTCTAGCGTCTTCTATCCCATCCATCCCAATCTCATCCTATGCCATCTCATGGAGTCCGATCGATCCATGCGCCAGTCGACCCCATTCCCAGTTTCCATCCCATCCAATTCCCAAACAATAAAAATTATATAAATAATATAAAGAACATGAAATAATAATAAATAATAATAGTAAAAAATTAATAATAGTAACAAAAACTAGCTACATCTTTTCTTCAATTTTTAACTTTTTAAAGCCAGCTGAGAATTCGAACCGGAACGTTCGGGTTTGATTGAAACCGAGTCCCTAGCGACTACGCTATGCAGCGGGCAAGGACACGCCAAAATATTCCACCGTACGTGATGATTTTTACTTTGTTTAACTTTTAAATGTTTGTCTCAGCCAAACCATCTGCAAGACGTGCCGTGATTCTGATATATTCTTCAGTTAGCGCAAAATTGAGTGAAAATCAGGAGAACATCGAAGATCAAACAAAACTACACAACACGCGCATTATTAGTATAGGATAGATGTAATGTATGCTATGTATGTATGTATGTATGTATCGTTTATGTATGTATGTATGTATGTATGTATGTATGTATGTATGTATGTATGTATGTATGTATGCTTATGTATGTATGTATGTTGTATGTATGATATGGTATGTATGTATGTAGTATGTATGTATGTAGTGTATGGTAATGGTTTTTTTTTTTTAAAAAATTTTTTTTTTTTTTTTTTTCTAATTTTTTTTTTTTTTTTTTTATTTTTTTTTTTTTAGTTTTTTTTTTTTTTTTTCTTGTATGTATGTTATGTATGTTGATGTATGTCAATGTTTATGTATGTATTATGTATGTATGTATGTATAGTATGTATGTATGTATGTATGTTATGTATGTAATGCTATGTATGTATGTATTGTATGTATGTATGTATGTGATGTATGTATGCTATGTATGTATGTATGTTAAAAAATTTTATTTTTTTTTTTTTTTTTTTTTTTATTTTTTTTTTTTTTTTTTTTTTTTTTTTTTTTTTTTTTTTCTTTTTTTTTTCTATGTATTATGTATGTATGTATGTATGTACTGTATGTATGTATTATGATATGTTTCATGTATGTACTGTACTGTATGTATGTAATGTATGTATGTATGTATGTATGTATGTATGTTAATTTATATGTATGTATGTATGTATGTATGTATGTATGCTATGTATGTAATGTATTGTATGTATGTATGTATGTATGTATGTATGTATGTATGTATGTGATGTATGTATGTATGTCATGTATGTTATGTCATGTTATGTATGCTATGTATGTATGCTATGATATGTATGTATTATGATGTATGTATGTTGTATGTTATGTATGTATGTATTGTATGTATGTATGTATGTATGTATGTATGTATGTATGACGTCAGTTAGACGAGTAGAGCCTCTACCTAATACCTCTTCACTTCCTTTCTTTTCTCTCTCTTATTTCTGCGTTGCCATTTTGAACGGACACGCTTGACGTGTCGGGAGACACACGGACAGGTTTATCTCCTACCACAGCCGTCGCTCGTCAATTCTCCAGCACTATCACGTCTGACTGCTAAAGCCTTTACAATCGTTCTTCTCTCCCAATTTTCCCATTGACCCCATCTACTATCCCACGCCTCCCTCACCTGAGGCCGTCGTACGGTGGCAGGCTCGAGAACCCCCACCGAACGGGGGGGACTCACAGTAGCCGCCAAACGGCTGATTAATACAACACATCCCGCAGTGGGGTCATTCCTCACGCAGCAGGGTCCAGGTAAACCAACTATATACCCGGCTAGGATTGTTACACGTCCGGACTGTGTGCGTAGCGTTCGCGGATATGCGGTGTACCGCACAAACAGGTTGGTGAATGCTGACACCTGTTTGTGGTTTCGTACGCTATCTGGCAACGCGGCCACATGTTCTCGTGTTTCACACGAACATGCCCATGCTCTCACAAATCACATGTACCGTAATTAGTCTATTGACGTCAACAAACGCCCTCAATTTACACGTGTTACAGCCACGTTGGCAGACCTCATTCGACCTGACTGATAAACCGTGACACCACGTCATGAATGCCATGACGTAAATCTATTTTTCAACCACCAGGTTATCGTAGATCAGACCTAAAATAGTCCCCCCCTCTGATGCCATGGCGAACGGCGCCCGTTGCTTCTCCCCACACCTGGCCCTTTGGCCCCTGCCCGGCGCCCCCCAATATCTCGGTCTGCTCCTTTCGGCGCCCCCTAACACCTGCGGCGCCCCCTTTTGCTGTACATGGCGCCCTATTGGCGCCCCCTCAAGACAGAGGTTCCTAGGGTATATAAGGAAGAGAGCAACACGCTGAGAACACACGTTTTTTTCAGCTGTAACTAGTTAGAAGAACCTGACAAGACTACCACAAGTTCCGGAAAACTAGTCGTTCGATTGCTAACTTAGTGTAGCCAATTTCTTAACAAAACTTTTTTTACAAGAATTTTTTTTGTTTTTTATAAACAATTATAATGCCAACAACAAACAAGTAAGATCCCGTGGGGTAGCACAGTCGAGCTGGTGTCCCGTAATGAGCTGATCCATTGGCCTCTTCTAATACATGTTCCTTATGTATGTATGTATGTATGTATTACTGTATGTATGTTATGTATGTATGTATGTATGTATGTATGTATGTATGTATGTATTATGATGTATGTATGTATGTATGTATGTATGTATGTATGTATTATGTATGTATGTATGTATGTATGTATGTATGTATGTTGTATGTATGTATGGTATGCTTTGTATGTATGTATGTATGTATGTATGGTATGTATGCTATGTATGTGATGTATGTTATGTATGTATGTATGTATTTTTGTATGGTATGTTATGTATGTATGTATGTTGTATGTATGTATGTATGTATGTATGTATGTATTGCTATGTATGTATGTATGTATGTATGTATTATGTTATGTATGTATGTATGTATGTATGTATCGTATGTATGTATGTATGTATGTATTATGTATGTATGTATGTATGTATGTATGTATGTATGTATGTATGTATGTATGTAATGTATGTATGTTATGTTATGTCATGTATTGTATGTATGTATGTATGTATGTATGTATGTATGGTATGTATTTATGTTATGTAGTATGTATCGTATGTATGTATGTTATGTATGTATGTATGTTATGTTTATGTATGTTATGTATGTATGTATGTAATTGTATGTATGTCAATGTATGTATGTATGTATGTATGTATGTATGTATGTATGTATGTATGTATGTAATGTAGTATGTATGTATGTATGTATGTATGTATGTATGTATGTATGTATTCGTATGTATGTATGATATGTAATTGTATGTATGATATGTATGTATGTATGTATGTATTGTATGATATGTATGTATGTATGTATGTAGTGTATGTATGTATGTATGTATGGTATGTTTATGTATGTATGCTAATGTATGTATGTATGTATGTATGTATGGTATTTATGTATGTATGTTGTATGTATTATGGTATGTATGTATGCTTATTGTATGTAATGTATGTATTGTAATGTACTGTATGTATGTATGTATGTATGTATGTATGTATGTATGTATGTATGTATGATGTATGTATGTATGTATGGATATGTATGTAGTATGTATGTATGTATGTATGTATTGTATGCTTCCAGCCTAAGCCGCTTTTTTTATTCGCTACACTGCACGCCATCTTTACTTACTCCCCACACTGGCGTGCCATCTTTACTTACTCACCACACTTGCGCCATCTATTATTACTCGCTACACTGGCGCATCTTTACTTACTCGCTAACTGCCACGCCATCTCTACTTACTCACCACACTGCGCGCCATCTTTACTTTACTCCCGCACACTGCGTGCATCTTACTTACTCCTTACACTGCGCACCAATCTTTACTTACTCCCGCCACTGCGTGCATCTACTTACTCGCCACACTGCGCGACCATCCTTTACTTACTCGCTTACACTGCGTGCCATCTTTACTTACTCGCTACAATTGCACGCCATCTTTACTCTCGCTACACTGCACGCCATCTTTACTTACTCGCTACACTGCCACGCCATCTTTACTTACTCACTACACTGCGCCGCCATCTTTACTTACTCACCACACTGGTGCCATCTTTACTACTCGCTACACTGCCCGCACCATCTTTACTTACTCCCCACACTGCGTGCCATTTTACTTACTCGACCTACACTGCCACCATCTTTTACTTATCCCACACTGCGTGCATCTTACTTACTCGCTACAGCTGCGCACCATCTTTTACTTACTCCCCACTGCGTGCCATCTTTACTTACTCGCGCTACACTGCGCACCATTTTAGCTTACTCCCCACACTGCGTGCCATCTTTACTTACTCGCTTTACACTGGCACCATCTTTACTTACTCCCACACTGGCGTTGCCATCCTTTATTTACTCGCCTACCTGGCACCATCTTTACTTACTCCCACACTGCGTGCCATCTTTACTTTTACTCGCTACACTGCGGCACCATCTCTTACTTACTCCCCACACTGCGTGCCATCTTTAACTTACTCGTACACTGCGCACCATCTTATACTTACTCACCACACTGCCACGCCATTCTTTACTTCTCACCACACTGCGCGCCATCTTTACTATACTCCCCACATGCGTGCCATCTTTACTTACTCGCTACACTGCGCACCATCTTTACATTACTCCGCACACTGCGTTGCCATCTATTACTTACTCGCCTACACTGCGCACCATCTTTACTACTCACCACACTGCGCGCCATTCTTTACTACTCACCACACTGCACGCCGATCTTTACTTTACTCGCTACACTGCGCGCCATCTTTACTTACTCACCACACTGCCGCGCCATCTTTACTTTCCTCGCTCCACTGCGCGGCCATCTTTAACTTACTCCCCACACTTGCGTGCCATCTTTACTTTACTCACCACACTTGAGCACCATCTTTACTTACTCCCACACTGCGCTGCCATCTACTTACTCACCACACTTGCGCCCGCCATCTTTACTTCCTCGCTACATGCCGCCATCTTTACTTACTTCCCCACACTGGCGCCATCTTTATTACTTCGCTACACTGCGTGTCACTTTACTTACATCCCCACACTGCGCCGCCATCTTTACTATCCCCACACTGCGCCGCCATCTTTACTTACTCCCCACACTGCTGTGCCACCTTTCTTACTCCCCACACTGCGCCGCCTATCCTTTACTTAACTCTCACACTTGCGCGCCCATCTTTACTTACTCGCTACACTGCACGCCATCTTTACTTACTCCCCACACTTGCGCGCCCATCTTTACTTTACTCGCCACACTCGCGCGCCATTCTTTACTTACTCGCTACACTGCGTGCCATCTTTACTTACTCGCCACACTCGCCCGCACTACATCTAATCACGATCTTACTACTGCCTACACTGCCACGCCATCTTACGTTACTCGCCACACTGCGCGCCATCTTTACTTACTCGCCACACTGCGCGCCGATCTCCATCTTTACTTACTCGCTACACTGCGCGCCATCTTTACTTACTCGCTACACTGCGCGCCATCTTTACTTACTCTCTACACTGCGTGCCATCTTTACTTACTCGCTACACTGCGCGCCATCTTTACTTACTCGCTACACTGCGCGCCATCTTCAAATTAATCCGCGAGTATCACCGCTGCACACCGCCTATATGAGCATAGCACGCAGGGAACTGCCGATTCACAAAAGAAGACACGTGTCACGAGAGACGCAACGAAAGGCCAAAACTTCATAAAAAAATGACCCGATTAAACTGCTTTTGTGTCGTTGGCCATTAACCGTCGCTCCAGATTAGTGTAATTTTTTTTACGAGCCTCCTATTCTACTGCGCGTGAATAGCGTGCAAAGACGTGTGTCATGGCCGCCTCCCGAGTCCCGATTACAAGGTTTTTTTTCAATCGGAATAACTTTCTTGTCTACGAGCCACCGTTTTTTTCTGCGTGTAAATGACGATGAAGAGTGATGGCGTGCGGGCGTCGAAATAGGTGTAATGGCCGACTTCACGCGCCCGTCGGAGTCCTACTGTCTAATTTCTTCTAACCGGCTTTTCCATTATTGCACGCTGGATCGTCGAGATACGCGTAATGGCGGCAACAGCGATATATCCACAACTCGATCAGCTACCATCTATAGCTGCGCGTTAGAGCGGCCCGGGTGCTACGAGCCTGGAGGCGCCGGGTAAAGCCTTCACACATCTGCACGATAGCCTGCGGTCGGCAATCCGCGAAACGAAACTCTAATAACATAGCGCGAGCTGCTCGCACGGCGATGACATGTATATATGCGAGAAATCTACTATCCGTGGTGGGACGTGTGGCTTTTAGCTGAGCTGTTTGTAAAAATGACCGCTACGACATCGCACGATCGCGCCGTTCGTAGCGCTCACAGTTTGCTCCCGAAGCGTATTGCGGCGATCAAACTAATTGATATTTGAAGATGCAACGCTTTGTACTGCTGTGCGCAAATTTAAAACCGCGGTGATGTTTTCGCAATCGACTTTATTTTTTTACGGCCAAGCAATTGCGATTGCCTCCCACCACCTCATTTTGTCATTTTGCGTTTGGCGAAATCATGTGTGGACATGCGTTTGATTCGGGTAAATACGTATGTGCATGATGCATGAGTTCGTGTTCGCGCGGGCATGTGCGTGCGTGAACACGAATGAGGGAGCAGTTGCAGTAATAGCAACAACAGCTACAAATGTAGTAGCAGCAGCAACAGCAGCAGAGGCAACAGCAACAGCCATAACAACAAAAACAACAGCAGCAGCAAGAACAACAACAACAACAACAACAACAACAACTAAATCAGCAATAGTAGTAGTAGTTGTTCCTGCTGCTGCTGCTGCTGTTGTTGTTGTTGTTGTTGTTGTTGTTGTTGTTGTTGCTCAATTTTGGGGTATCGGTTTGTTAGCTTTCTGCGTCATAGCGCCCCACCACTAAAAAAATTCTGGGTAGTGTCTATTCCTGATACCTGGAACCAATGCCGAACATTTCCATATAGGTTTTCATGGGTTCCTCTCCAGTTAATCTAAGGCGGCGCCAATTTGGGGTGGGGGCAGTTGGGGGAGCCTGTCTGGCGATGCACCCACCACGAATTATTCTGGCAGTGCCATTCACGATACCTTTGGGACTTATGCTGAACATTTTTCAATAGGTGGCCAGAAGGTTCTTTCCAGCTGATCTAGCTCAATTTTGGGGTAATCGGTTTTTTAGACTGCTGGCGCCATGCGCCCCACCACTAAAATTTTTTGGCAGTGTCCATTCTGTTTACCTGGGACCGATGCACGAACATTTCAGCTAAATTCTAGCTCATTTTGGGGTGCCTTTCAAATGACCCCAGCTGACCACACCCACCAAGCGGGCTGCCCGCCAGACTTACATTTCCTTACTGAGTATGTACCACGAATCAATTTGCTATATTGAATGAAATTGGTTTCCTTTCCAGCTAGGCTGACCCCGCCTGGCTCCCGTCTATATAGCCAATGACATGGGAGAATTTAATTAATATGTTTGGGATCGCGCTTTTACCTTTCCCAGCAACACACACACATCACACACACTACACACACACGAACACACACAACACATCACACACACACACACAGACACACACACACCCACACACGACACACACACACACACACACACACACACAACACACACATATATATATATAGTATTATATATATATATAATATATGGCGCTGCCGTGTGTCTAGTATTTATACCGCTAATACGTGCTCATTTTCAGTCGCTCTGTTATTATCGGCTTTATTATATATTGTATATATATATATAAAATTATTATATATAACAGAACGCACCGAAATATGTAAGCAATCTCTAGCGACACTCGGGGCAAAAATTAGCGGCCCGATGGTTAGCGGCCGCTTGCTGGGACCGAGAGATTGCGGTAATAGAGTAATGGCACGCTGAGCTCGGCGGCAACGATTTATCAAACCTGTGCATCTCTCACCACAATTTTTCGCTGCTTACCTTCCCAACTCCTCTGTCTTCCTCACTCCATCTTCTCTGTCTGCGCCTGGCCGCTCCGCATCGCCTGTCTCTCGCTCTTACCTCCTTGTCTGCGCGCTCTCCCTCCTCTCTCCTTTCGTTTCGTTTTGCCAAACCCTCATATCCGTCTCTGAGGCGTTAGCTTCTTCGTGTCTAGCACGTCGTCCGTAGCTGTGTAGCCTATATAAGTATATTATTTTGCTGGGCTACCGTCTCTTTGCTGCTCGCATTCTAACGCATGACATCCGACGCTGGATCGACGTGCCCCCTACGTAGTTGCAGCTCTAGCAAATTCACCAAGTGTCTGTGAAGTTAGAATTTTCTCGCAAAAAATTCGGTTAGCTAGCGAGGCTAAAAATATGCGGGTTGTGGGAGGGGGCGATATCACTAAGGCGCATGCAGCCGACGAATTTCGGTTCAACGTTTCATTTTCGTTTTATTTTCGTTCAACGTTCTTATTCACGGTTTTTGCGCGCTCGAAAATGGCACGTATCCTCACATATCGAACTATATAGTCGAATACCTGCGTAGCACGGTATTTAATTTGCCACAAACTTGTTTGCGAAGTGTGGCGCCAGTGCACTGTAGACCGTTCATCACGTGACATGTGGGAAAAACCAACAACGAATGCCAACAAGCAGTGAATGGCTAGCTAAGTGAATGCTAGTTGAGTATCATAGTAAAATAGTTAGTGAATGGTTTGTAAACTGCTTGCTGTGTGTGTGTGTGTGTCGTTGTGTGCTGTGCAGTGTGTGCTGTGTGTGATGTGTTATGTGGTGTGTGTGTTGTGTGTGTGTGTGTGTGGCGCGCGGTGCGTGTGTGTGCGCGCGTGTCATGTGTGCGTGTGTACGTGTGTGTGTCGCTTTTTCATGCGCGCGCTGTCTCTCTCCGGCTTATGTAATCGCATACAAAGTAATACAACCGCAGGTATATGTGTGCGCGAACGTGTGTGCGTGTGTATGTGCGTGAGCAATCTCCTAATATCACCTGCTCTCTTCCATTTTCAGAGTTTCTCGTCCATTTATATTGCTCTTGTTAAATCTCTCCCTTTCTCTCTGATTCTTTCTACCGCACCCCACCCTCTCTCTTCATCTCCTTCTCTCTCTCTCTCTCTCTCTACTCTCTCTCTCTCTCTCGCCTCTCTCTCTCCTCTCTCTCTCTGCTCTCCTCTCTCTCTCTATTTCCCCTTCTCTCCCTTTATACGTCATTGCACCACATGCATGGCTCTCGCCCTCTCTTTGACCACCTCACGTTTGTGTGCATAGTGCGAATGGAAAGAGATCGAGGCGATGCCCTCTAGTTAACTACACTTCCAGTGTTTTATTTCGTGGTATTTACTTCCCGAGTAGAAGCATGGTCGACTACGCCTCCCCCTCATCCGCCAATTCAGCGACTAATTCATGCGCCGCCACAATTCCTCTCAACTAGCCCTCAATGTCCTCTCAAGGTCCTGTCAAAGGCTTTTCAAGGTCTTATAAAGTGCTCTCAAGTTCCTGTTAATGCCCTCTTAAGGTCATATCAATGACATCCTAAGCTCCTCTCAAATGTGAAGGACGCCATGCGCGAGTTGTGTGGCGGCGAGCAGCGATGACGACTTCATCTGATCCTGATCGACATTTGATCGCTAGGGCTACTATAACGTGGTATAGCTCACGCCGTTTGCGACACACCGCGCTACTGCCTACTGCTGCTGGCTGCGCTCCTAGCTGCATGCTGCTGCTGCTGATTCTGCTCCTGCATGCATGCGGCTAGCTGCTGCTTGCGTGCTTGTGCTGCCACTGATACGCTCCACTGCTGCTACTGTTTCTGCCTGCTATCGCTTACTGTTTTACTTACTGCTACTCTACTGCTCTATGTGTCACTGCTGGCTTCCGTTGCCTGTCTGTTGCTGATGCTACTACAT
>NW_014577408.1:290293-290831 GCF_000485595.1 Priapulus caudatus
GATGGCACGCAGTGTAGCGAGTAAGTAAAGATGGCGCGCAGTGTGGGAGTAAGTAAAGATGGCGCGCAGTGTAGCGAGGAAGTAAAGATGGCGCGCAGTGTGGTGAGTAAGTAAAGATGGCACGCAGTGTGGGGAGTAAGTAAAGATGGTGCTCAGTGTGGTGAGTAAGTAAAGATGGCACGCAGTGTGGGGAGTAAGTAAAGATGGCGCGCAGTGTAGCGAGGAAGTAAAGATGGCGCGCAGTGTGGTGAGTAAGTAAAGATGGCGCGCAGTGTAGCGAGTAAGTAAAGATGGCGTGCAGTGTGGTGAGTAAGTAAAGATGGCGCGCAGTGTGGTGAGTAAGTAAAGATGGCGCGCAGTGTGGCGAGTAAGTAAAGATGGCGTGCAGTGTAGCGAGTAAGTAAAGATGGCGTGCAGTGTAGGAGTAAGTAAAGATGGCGCGCAGTGTGGCGAGTAAGTAAAGATGGCGCGCAGTGTAGAGAGTAAGTAAAGGTGGCGCGCAGTGTAGAGAGTAAGTAAAGATGGCGCGCAGTGTAGA
>NW_014577409.1:0-13985 GCF_000485595.1 Priapulus caudatus
CTAAGCGCAATGCTGGCGCGTATTTCTCGGCAGCGATGGTCAGCCACAATTATGGCCGCTACATGGAAGGGCTGTATGTGCGACAGATGTGAGCAGGCCGCTTCCCGCAGTGATCGGGAGAACTACTGGCAGGCGCACATGTCTGCGGCATTCTGATGGCGGGACCCTAAGTGCGCACGCAGGATCAGTTTGGCGTAACAGGACATATAATCAAGCGAGGGAAGGGTGCTTGAGGTATGAAGGGCATATCGACGAGCGCCGAGAGCAAGTGTGCTGTGTGGTCAACAGTTTTCAGTGTGTCGGTGCCCACGTGCGCCATCGCCTCGACATCGCCATGGAAGATAATTATGTTATAGTGAAGGCTGGGATGCAGGAATGAAGCCAGCATGGTCGAAGTGGATGAGAGGAGAAGAACAAAGCACAAGGAGAAGAGAGGGAAGAAGAGAGGGAACGAAAAGACTGGATGCAGGTCGATCGAGAAGATCGCCAGCAGAGGGCTGGAGAAGTAGCAACTCACACCCTGCAACGAGCAGCATCGCAGGTCTCTAGAATCTAGCATGGCCCGGGAAGTGGCGTCGCCGACACAGTGAATGTTAGGAATGGCAGCTGAAGTAGGGCGGGAGTGCGAGCAAGAGCAAAGCAGTTCTCCCGTTTCACTAAGCAGTGACCTTTTCCACAAAAACCATAAAGAAATGGTCAGATCACATGGAGGCACTCAGAGAGGCAGTCACTGTCAAGGGGATAGGCCCATGCTACACAATCGAAACACTGTTTTAGTCGGCTGTTAGGTCTTGGGGCGTGGATGCTATCCAACATCTTCCAGTTATGAACTAGAGTCCAGTCGCCAAATCCCTGATTGATGAGTATGGATCGTTTGCAGGTATAGGGCACAAGGCCGTGCTCGCTCAAGGTCTCGGTGTTTCTGTCAAGACTCCACCTGCTCCAGACGTGGTGTTAGTTAGCCAGGTCAGCTTAGCTGTACCACGTTGTTGTGTGGCCAGTGCGACGGACGCACCTAGGAGATCTGGCTGCAAGCATTGTGTGCTCGACTGAGCCACCTTCCCCCCTGGGCTCAAAGAAATAACTAGATCCTGTTCGACAGGTAATAGATCAAAGCTCCTAGGGCAAAGAGAGCATGAGCGATGAGAGAGAAGAAGAAGCCAAAGGAAGTGCGCTGACTCCAAACACACCCGCCTTCAGCAGCGACAAGCTATTCTTCACAATGCCACGAAGCAAATGGAAGTCCTGCTGAGACAACATCCTATGCGGCTAACCTCTCCACACATCCAGCTTGTCAAACAAGCTGGACCTGTTCCGTCACCGCATGCTGAAGCAGACATCACTCTCTGCAGCTACATGCTGAGCGGCAGCGAAGATGCCCAGCAACAATCCGCATCCTCGCAGTGGATGACAGCAGCGTTTGTCCTCGTGTGTCACTGGCGCATCAAGGAGCGGGTGCATTGCTAAGATCCTCAAATGGAAAAAGTGGAATGGTGATGTCCTGATATCAACACAAACTGTGAGCGGCGGTTAGCCCGCAGAAAGTGCAGCCAGTCTCGTGTCATGGCTGTCGGCTGCGATACGTGTCGTACCCCTTTGGAAAAAGAAAACAAGTCAGCGAAGCTCAAGCTGTGGAGATTGATATACCAGGTCCTGATCAATGTTTGGAGGTTGGCGGGACGACTGAGGCTCAACTCAAAAGCGACAGCAGACAGCTTCTTGCTTCCCTCTCTACGTGAACAGAAGAGTTTTACAGCAAATGAATGATTGCTACGTAGTGCGCCTCTACCGGCACGCCATAAGAAGCCGCCACAACTGAGAACGCCACGGCGACGTACGTCAACGCTGCAGCGTGCAATGTGCTCTCGAACGTCACCTTCAGATGCATACTGTAAAAGGGCAGCGAACCAACGTGACCCACGCTGAAGAAGCCTCTAACATATTACCCAACTTTGTTGGAGCTTCAAAGGCTCGCACCATCACAGCCGACCATCTCAACAGGCGCCAGTTGCTCCCAAGCGCTCCTGGATGTAGTAAAGGCTGGCAGGCTGGCAGCACAGAGGCAAAGGCATGTCAGCGGAGAAGTGCAGGCAGCAAACCCGTGCAGGCCTTCATGGACAGACTATTGGCATAGTGCGAGGAGAGTCGCCCTGTTTGTAGTCAATTCCAGCGAAAAATGCAGATGGACACCGAAGACAATGAAGAGGAGCTAGGTGTACGCATGAGACAATGACAATGATGGATCGATAGCGGATGAGGAGTAAGAGGATGAGTCATAGAGGATTGTGACAACTACTGTTTATTGTTGTACTGTTTAAGGCTGTTTGCTAATTTTCTCGTTGAAATATGCCCTATCTACTATCTTGAACAGTGAATTACATTAAAGGTGTCTTTATTTTGACGCGCTTGACCTTTAATTTTGACCTTGACCTTCGATCCCCATTACTCTTAAAAAGTAATCTCAGAAATGGACTCCCTGCTATGACTCGAAGCCGCACCTAAAAAAGAGGTATTGGCATGACACTCTCTAGGGCATCGAGATCACAAATTTGTAAATTGACCAAAATCGAAGATGAACGGCGGCGGCCATCTTGAATTCCAAGAAATGCTCAATGATGCACAGGTAGCAACCAAGCTAAATCAGCTCTCCTAACTATATAGAACACATTTCCATGAAAAAAATTTAGAGTAATTAACATTGCAGGGTCCCATATAGGACATATAGGGCCGGCAAACCGACTAAATGCCTGCCGTACCCTTTCAGCGTTTCCGAAAAATGTCGATCCATTTCCCGCGCCGCGCGCATCAGCCGGCATTGCGCGCATCCTCACGCCGTGACGCATCGAGCCCCGGCCGGCCCGCTCCCCGCACGGGCCTGCTGAATGAACGAACCGGGCTAGCTAGCTAGCAGCCGAGTGCAGTGTGAACAACCGGCACAATGGCAGGCAATAGTTCTAGCCGCGCTGGTGACCTGGATCAATTGTTGAAATTCCTCCATCAACGAGGATGTATTGTCCACAAGAACCCAATTATTATATATCTACCCGAACCTTATTTATTATAAACAGTATTTAATAATTTTGATCTGTTTCCACTTGTTTGTGCCAGAAAATTTCATTCTTTATATCAAGATTTTGTTATATCTGTGCTCGTTATAACAGGGTTTGCATGTAATTCTTGTACATGTATCTCTATGTAGAATAGTGTGAAAAAAAATCAACATTTTTCTTCATACACTTTTAGGGTGGAAGGGGGGGGGGGTACTCTTTGTACACTTGTGAAAATGTTGATAATTGTGAACGACCCCTTAGCTGCCCTTACTGGGTAGGTTATTAGCTGTGATTACCATTTGGGGTGGCAATTCAAGACACTCCGAAGAGACGATTTAATCAGAAATGGATTCAAGGAATATGAGAACTATATGGATTGGTTAACTTCTAATTGTTGTGCACCAGTGAGATAAATAGTAATTAGAATAAAAAGTGAATTTTCATTCAATTCACTATGAGCAACCTAACTAAAGGTCTAGTGCTTATACATTGATATTTATTCCCTGATCGAGAAACCATTTATCCTTACAAATTGTGATTTTTATTAACTATATTTATGCTTGTTGTGTTTATGTTTATATCTGCGCAGTTTTTTTGCATTCCAAGTTGATTTTTTTTACTAAGACAGTTACTTTCTTCATAATCGAAGACCGTGTAACTGTTTAAGTAGCTCTGGTCAGAACTGGTGATCACATCTACACCAGACGATTGTGCACCTCACTGTAGATGTGTAGTACAGTGTTTTAGCCAGACAATTAATTAGGTAAATCTTTAGGGACGGCCGGCGATGGGCCCAGAAGACATTAGCTGCATACTTAAAGCCGCACTATGCGCATCTACACGCTAATTTCTCCAGTACTGGACTAGCAAATACTTCGTGTCATGCATAATCACACTACCTTATGGCAAAATAAACTCTAGTTGCTCCCATTTCACTGCGCGTTTGCTTAAACCCCACAAGAAAGAGGTGCGAAATCTGGTAATCTGGTGCCAACGCCGAACTGTTTGCCAAACAATTTCGGTTAGGTGACGTCACATGTTTTTATATTTGCTACACCCGTACCGCTGTACCGCAGCACCGCAACGGTTGACATCCGAGAATTTGAACAACATTGGAGGTATTTTCAAATGCCTTTTATAAGACAACGTGCAGTGAAATGGGAGGAACTAGAGTTTATTTTGTCATCATTGATAGTGTGATTATGCATGACACAAAGTATTTGCTAGTCTAGTACTGGAGAAATTAGCGTTTGGATGCGCATAGTGGGGCTTTAAGAGTGGAGATAAATTAACGTGACAGAAGGCATTCCAAAATGGTCATTAAGGGGGTACCCTCGGACGGTAGTCGCAACCGGTCGTGGGTACAACGACCCTTGACACTAACGACGAAACAGGTCGGACGACGATGGAGACAGATAAAAGACAGGGGTTTTGATAGAAACGGGAGAGACGTCGACTACAGCTTGGTATGTGTACATTGTTGCTATCCGTGTTTAGAATAAAACTATAGTTGTCACCATTTACACAACTGTTACGTTCTACTGTCTACGAACCGATATTCCTCTCTGCAGATGCCTTTTTAACTTACCAAAATCCGATTAGTTTTCGAGTTTGTATCACCAAGCGTATTATATAAAAGTATTGAAACACCAACAGGTAGGGTGAAGTGACAGAAGTGTCAGGGTTGGAGGCAAAAGGCCACACTCTTTAGAACGTGGGCCATTAGACCCAGTAAAGCTGTACTATTGTCTTTTACTTTTTCCAAATAAGCAGGCATAAAATAGGCATTCTTCACATACAGAAAAATGGTAATTCTCTGATGACATGACGACTTGACTTTTAAGCAGGTTCAGCATTTTCCTTACTTCTTCAAAAATAGACATAGAAACACCCCTAATTGACCTAGCGTGACCAAACTTGGTGTACTTACACATCTTGGGGAGAAGGTGTGCAGACTACCAAAACCAGGTCACTGCGACCTTTATTTGACCTTTACCTTGACCTTGATCATATTTCCCTTCCGCTCTCTAACTCGATCGGCCCCTAATTGACCTAGCACGACCAAACTTGGTATACTTACACATCTTCGGGAGAAGGTGTGTCACGTACCGAAACCAGGTCACTGCAACCTTTATTTGACCTTGACCTTGAGCTTGACCTTCATCATATTTTCCTTCCGCTCTATAACTCTGTCCCTAATTGACCTAGCGCGACCAAACTTCGTATACTTACACATCTTGGGGAGAACACGGGGGATACATGTAGTTGGCGACAACTGCCCTTTCTAGTTTTACATGAACTTATAAATGATGTCAGCGATAAAAATATAAATTTCAAGAGGTTACATTCAAAATTTGTCAATAAAAAGTTATTATAGCAAACTGTTGATTATATAGATGCATAAGCTATGTATAGAATCAAAGTATGCATAAAAACAGTATGTAGAAAGTAGGAGAATTTTCGTGTATATAGGATGCATATATTTACAATAATTACATATAGGAATCTCCAAGAATAAGCCATGATAAGCAGATTACATCGCACAGTTAAACGCAGATAGACTAAAGCAATGGAAGCATGGAAGACTGGAGACGTTTATATGTGAGTGCGTAAAACCATTGTAATATACATCATGCCGGGAAAAAAAATTTGTAATTTACTCCACGACTATTCGAAATCTGACTAGAGTCATTAAATGTGTACTTATGTGCTTTCAGACCATATATGAATTTGTTATGCCATTTTTTAACATGTTGGTTCCTTTTGTATAATATTGAATGCATTTCATTGTAAGCCACGTGTAATGCAATATAACTAGACATGCAGCAATTCCTTGAAGACCAATATTAGCTGCATCTTTGAATGCCCACCGTCACGTAATGGCGTAATGCTGGAACAATTGGCTGATCACCTCGACATCGTCCATGAACTCGAGTTTCTGAATTCTCTGTATATCTGCCTGTGGTAGCCTTTTATAAACCTGCATCATTTCCAATGATTCGTCACCATTCCATCCAGTTAATAGGAACCTGTGATTGAGGAAAAAGAAATCATGCTAGTCAAAGTTTATACAACACAACATTGCAGGATGTGTTTAAATCATCTCCGTTAGTCATAAAACTAACAAATGAGTATATATAGTAGGGTCTATTTTCTATTTTGTACTTGCTTGTTGTTATCGCTGGAGTAAGCATTCAGTCGCTTTGTCCCATCATTTAGTGTGTATTTATACTCCACACCTGTTTCAGAATGAAGTTTTAGAATGCTCAACTTTTGACTCATATCTTGTTTATGGAAAAATGATTTTTGATGCTTAAACATCAAATGGATTTTTGATATTGCAACCATGCTCGCATTATATATGTATATCAAGAGTACATAATAGAGAAGAGTATGACCACAGGCCCTTGGAGGCTCAAGTTTCGAAAAAGTATAAGTCTATATTAAGAGCGAAGCAGAGAATTCGCTTCGCTCTTAATATAGACTTATACTTTTTCGAAACTTGAGCCTCCAAGGGCCTGTGGTATGACACAGTTTTAACAGCGTTTTGCATAGTTTTCAACTTGTAAATATTCTATCAATATGTGAATAAATATATTCAAACTTTACCTTGTTTTCGTCTATGATCATATGACCAATTTACCTGAAAATCGTATGTGTTCTTCAAAAAGTTTTCCCAAATGAGCGCATGTGTTCGGCGCAAGTTTATTATGGGATTAGTGTTCTATTGTCTATGACGGAACGCTGGGGGCTGTTGGGGATTATTAGGCATCATGGGATTAGTATTCAGTGTGTAGCGTTTCCAGCGTGCTAAAAATAAATGTGTGCTCACGGCGAGCTAGCAGCTGATTTTAGCTGTGTTGCCATTGCGTTCCTGATGATAAGGAAGGGAAAGAAGTGCTGTTACTGTGCTTACCTAATATCCACAACAGCCCCCAGCGTCCCGTAGTTACAACCTGGTGCTGCCGCCGCATATCAACATGAGCCGAATACATGCGAACGTTTGGGAAAACTGTGTGAAACCGTGTCGTATTCAAAGAACTTTTTTGAAGAACACATACGATTTTCAGGTAAATTGGTGGTGTCATATGATTAAGGGAGAATCATAAACGAAAACAAGGTACAGTTTGAATATTTTTATTCACATATATTGATAGAATATTTACAAGTTGAAAACTATGCAAAACGCTGTTAAAACGGTGTCATACTCTAATTCTCTATTATGTACTCTTGATGTATATAAAATATAATGGTGCGAGGTTAAGTGAATATAAAGAAATAACCTAGCATATTGACGGGGGTCGATCAATTTTCACCACATTACCTTTGTTTCTGAGTTTCGAGAGACCTACACGCATCTACTCCTAGAAGTTCGCAGCCTCTTCCCATGAGGTTTCTTAACATCACGGTACCAAACGTGTCCTCCATGTTTACCTGTTAAACATAACCGGCAGCCTTATCGGAAAATATCATTTGCTGTTCGTCAGTGTTCACACTTGCTGGAGAACTCTAGTTACATTTACCCCTCACAGCTCACACGCACATGCGCACATGCGCACATACACACCCACTCACGCACACATGCACACACACACACACACACACACACACACACACACAGAGACACGCACACACACACACACACACACACACACACACACACACACACACACACACACACACACACACACACACACACACACACGACACGACGACACGCACACACAACTCACAGACATTTCTTACTCGGCAGACATTGCAACATTAACTCACTAGGTTTCAGTTGAAAATTCACATAGATCTGCCACTTGCAGCTGCTGCATATAACCTTGGGTATATATAGGTCTATATAAGGCTGGCCAATCGTTTCAATTTTTAGCTCACTCTTGACATCGCAAGCCGAGCTTAGTTGCCATGGGTTGTCGTAGCGTCCGTCCGTCACGCGTCCGTCCACTTTGGCTACGGTCAAGTTATAACATGCAGGAACCGTTTGACCCACATGTTTTGAAATTGGTATAGTTTTACGTGCTATGCTCATTAATACCTCCTATTTGAGCACGCCAGTCGACGTAAGCTTTCGAAGCCAGCCGGCATTTTTTTGGCCAAAAATGGGAATTGCCATTTATAGTTCAGTTCAGCGTTCAACGCTTTGCTTCATTTTTGGTATGTGAGTGAGAATAAAGGCTAGGGTTTTGATATTTAAAAAAAATTATGGCAATTAGGTAGGGTTTGGCAAATATATTAGCATATTATATAGACACGCAGATAACAAACCAAGTCTGTGGTGTTCAAATCACTCGTCTGTTCGTTTTAACAAAGATTTCGATTTGACATATCTTTAATGCAAATCTGCTATGAACATATTATGATTTATACTATTACTATTATATTCTTATATTCAGTCGAGTAATAATGGATTTTTATGCTAAGAAACATCAAAGCGGTTGTAGCGGCCATCTACCGTCACAAAATTGCGATTCATATTTGGGTTTATAAATTATTTATAATGTATATATTTAATATTAATTTTATTTTTTTCACATAAAAAATTACACATATAATTATCAAGAGTATATAATGGGAGTTTATATATATACTCTTCGTTTCTATAATGTACGTCGATGGTTGCTCAATTAAAACTGACTTCTTCTCACTCACTCATTTCTGTCCTTTTTTGTGGTGAGCTACAGTGTCATTGACACTTTCATTGTACTTAACGTTCAGTTAAACTTCGGTGGTATTGCAACGACATTGTTTAGCATGAGTTTAGTATCCACTCACCTGTTCATAGTTGATAAAAAACGAAGTCTTGAAGTTATCGCTAATCCACTGAAGCAGCTGCGCCGAAAGATTTGTCTCCATATACACGAGGACACATTCTGCGATGAAAAGCGTCGGTAGGCTTTTGTCTATCTGTGACACGACTGAAAGCAACAAGAGGTAAACCCTAGACTGAGCCCCCATTTTACCTGTAGTGAAAGATCCCTAGGGGTAGCCGACTACGGTATGACAGGCGTTATATAGTTAACGCGTTTAGTTGTGTGGATTCATTATTCGCTCCTGCCGTTAGGCAGGATGGTGATGCCGTAGCGTATAACAGGTAGTACCCTGTGGAACAGGTTAGATTCGGTTAACTGTACGGTTATAGCTTTATTGCCTCTTACTAGCTCACAAATAATTCCCCTGCATTCGGATATGCCGCTGATCTGTATCTATCTCGTATATGTAGCTTACGCTACTTAGCTTGCGTTATAAGTTATCTGGTTCGCCGTTATATTGCGATTATCCGTGCAGCGTGAAGCGCTGTTACGTTGTTTAACTATAACCACTAGACTAATATTAAAGAATTAACGCGTCCGCCGGCTTCGTCTTTCCCTCTCCCTTTCGTCCTTTCTTCGCGTAGACCTAGGTATAGCCTCCACGGGTGTCTCCCTCGTAGTCGCTCCTGGCTCTACCTATCTGAAATCCCGTGCTTCTTTCCTTCCCGTTTTATTCCCTGTACCCGTAGTTCTACCTACCTGAAAACCTTTGCTCCTATTCCCTCTTCTCTCCCCGAAACCTAATATGCTTTCTTCTTCTCCTTCTTCCTCTTCTTCTTCCTACCTAAACCTAACCTGAAAAATAACGCTCTCGTGCTGCAGTTCGGCACGCCTTATATACCTAGCTGGCAATGCCCCCCCTACGTGCCATTGTTTAGTACGCGTCGTCAAAACACTACCCACCAATCAGATTCCGTGGCTGGTATTATTATTGCACCATCTGACGCAATTCGTTTCTAAGTAAATATTCCTCTCTTCGACAACCTAGACTATTCATTCTATTTAAATCTCCTCGTAGATTATGCTGATTAATAGTACATAACCGCGTTGATTATTATACTCTATATATTGCGTTATTGCTTTTCGCGTATAACATTTCTTGTTTTCCTTAGACCCCATCCGTATGTATGATCCAAGATGGCTGCGCCCAGGTGTTGATATATTTATGTGCGGTCTATATTTTATCTAGCTCTAGTAACTATAGCCCGCAGACAGTTGCCGCAGGGCTGGGACTGTACGCGGGCTATAGTTACTAGAGCTATATTTTATCCTGTTCTTAGTCTATATATATATGGTTATTCTATCTATACTGCGAGTTCAAACTATCCATCCTAATTTAGTCTACTGCTCATGTGAGTTACACACCCCCGAAATCTCTACAGTACGGTGTTAATCTAAAATCATTGCTACAAGTACACATTGCAGTGCTACTTGACAGAATAACGCGGACCTTTGTGTCTAAAGGGCGAGTCTACAGTTTGATATCGGTGGCCCCAAAATATCACAAGTCATTGTCAAGAAAATGGCCTGATATGACCCCCTTGCCTAGTTTACGTTCAAAGCTGAAGAATGGAGTGAGTGGATAGAGGAATTCGGACGATTTCGGAAAGACACTAAACTTTACAAAGAAGACGGAGTAAGTACAAAGAGACTCACTTATCTACTGTATGGGAGGTAAACAATTGAGCCAACAAAATATTCAAAACGTGAAATTTTGTTTCGATGAATGTGCCTGACCAGAAACCCTAGCGCCATAATTAGAGAGGAGGAAAAGGACACTGATTACGACACAGTTGTCAAGAATTCACACAGTACTTCATCCCGAAAGAAATATAATACACGAGAGATCACTTTTCTTCAAGAGAGGTCCAAGGTAGGAGGCAGACAGTTGAGGAATTTCTAAGGACTTTCAAGCAATGGCGGAGAATTGCGAGTACAAGGCTCCAGAAGACCAAGTGACGTGACAGGTTTGTCGTGGGACTCCTAGACGAGGAGTGAAGCAAAAACTGCCAGCTGATGTCAGATTTGACCTAGATAAGGCCTTCAGCAGTGGCACGCCAGCATGAACAGGTAAAATTACAGATTATCCCGAACAAGCTTTCCACCAGGAGGTTAGTGAGCAAAGTTCAACAAAGGGGAGCATAGACCAAGGTGGAAGAAAGATGTCAGCAGCCACAAAACAAAACAGAAATGCAATCGTTGTGGTTATGACTGTCACCCACGGGGTGTAAATGCCCTGCTAGTGGACAGATCTGTAGGCTATGCAATAAGCATGGAATTTCTCTTCAGTGTGTCGCACTGGTAAACACCGACGGTGGAATTTAAATGGGGCAACAGACGCAGTGACATCTCAGGATACGTTCGCGAGGGGAGGAATCATTCTACCTGGAACAATTGATTGCCATGAGGAGGATGAAGCGTGGTATGTACCACTAACATATGCGGCTCAACTGTAAAATTTAAATAGACACTGGGAGCGGACGTAACAGTAATTTCACACACCATCTTGGCGATCATTTGAAAAGTCACCCACACCTGATGCACAACAAGGTCAAGCTCAACAGTCCTGGGGGCAGCTCAAGGTTCTAGCTAGGTGCACTTACAGCTGTCATCACTCAAAGGGGAAAGGCTATACATTTTCGCGTTAGTCGTGATAGATGGACACAGGACCAGTCAGCCTGCTAGCCGCTCGGAGTCGCAAAAGAAATGGCCTAGTTACCATGTAGATGAAATCTTGAGTCAGTTCAACTCAGATATTGGTCACTTAAAGACCGGACCAGTCAAGATCAGTTTGACAGCAGGTGTAACACCACTGTGTGTCACCACCGCACGAAAAGTTCGTTTCCCTGATTGATGCGGTAAAAAACAGAAATACGGAGAATGCAGGATAGTGGAGTGATCGCGTCCTGTCACTGGGCCACCGAATGTGGTGTGCAGCTATGGTTCCGGTTCAGAAGAAAAATGGTAAACTGCGATTTGTGTTGACCTAAAAAAGTGATAGGGCTGTTTGCAGAGCACATCACTCGCGAATCTAAGCGACATCGCTCCTAAGTTGGCTCAGTCCACTACTTTACCAAGCTGGATGCAGCAAGTGGATTTTGGCAGATCCCTTGGATGAAAAAGCCAACTGCTCACAACATTCAATGACGCCGTTTGGGAGGTATGCATTCTGTCGCGTTCGGCTTTGGTATTACTTCGCGCCAGAGATCTTCCAGCGAAAATGACCGGAGTTATTCATGGCTTGGAGGGAGTAGAGGTTATAATGGATGATATCTGGTTCATGGCCGATCCATGGAAGAGCATGAAAGGAGGCTAACTGAAGTTCTGACGAGACTTCAGGAAGCAGGTCTTCCAGAAATGCCAGTTTAAGATGAAAGAATTGGTTTTACTTTGGTGACCTATCGGTGCTGAGGGATCAAGCCAGACGCAGAGAAGGTACGCGGCAATGATGATCTGACTCCACCATCAATGTCAGGGAACTCCGTAGCTTGATTGGAATGTTCCAATACCAGGGCAGTTTGCAAACAACCTGTCTTCTGTTATGAAGCCCATGACAGATCTGCTGAGGTCTGACAGTGTGGTTATGGGAGCCAAGTCCAGCAAAGTGCCTTCCAAGAAACCAAACACGCTACTATGCGCTTTTCCAACCACTAAGCCTACTATGATGCGAAAAAGCTAAGCGATCATAAGTGCTGATGCTAGCAGTTTCGGGATAGGGGCGCTACTCCTACGAAAGATAAAGAAGGCTTAAAACCAGTAGCATTCTGCTCAAAGAACACTCAACGCGCTAGCAAGCAAAAGCAGGCGCATTACGCTCAAATTGAGAAAGAATGCCTGCGCGCAGTAATGGGCATGCGAAAAACTGGTCTAGGTATCTGGTGGGATTACACAGTTTACTTCTACTGACCGACCACAAGCCATTGGTGCCTCTACTGAGCACCAAGAACATTGCATGAAACACCGATGCGCTGTCAGCGCCTTTTGCTGTGAATGATGCGGTTCAATCCTGTTGTTCAATTTGTGCCAGGTAAAGAACAGATAGTGGCAGATGCACTATCCAGGAATCCTCTAGCTATCACAGAGGGCAGTGTACAGCTGGCCTAAGATATCAGTGATTATGTGGACACAGTTCAAGTAGGTTGGCCAGCGTCACCTAACAAATTAGAACAGATCAGGGAGGCTACAGAGACGGATGATGTCCTGCATGCAGTAATGCGTTATGTCATCAACGGGTAGCCAAATAGAGTGAACGTGGTGCCGGAGCCTTTAGCATTATTACCATGTACGCTCAGAGCTTATCCGGTGACAATGGAATAGTTTTTCTACAGAGTAGAATAGTTCTCGTCCTAGAGCAAATGAGGCGGGATGCTTTAGACAATACAATGAATCACACTGCAAGGCATCTCGAAGTTTGGCCGGATGATCAAGCGTCCTACCTCACGTTTTCAGAGACCTTATTCTTTTTTTTTTTTTTTTTAAGTGTTACGTTTAAAGCGACTAAGATCCGTTAAGGGCAGAATCAATCCTGATCTGAAGTCCAGGCAGTGGGCTAGTCTCCCTATCTGCTCGAATTAGTGTTAATTGTCGTTGCTGTTAGCGATGTAAAGTTTACACGTTTGTCATTTCAAAGACATTCATGCTATAGATAAGTGTTCATCTCAATAAGGAAAGGCACGATAGTCATAATGATTAACTGATGGAAGCGCCCTTGTAGGCAGAAGTTGTCTATCCGTTTAGTTAAGAATATTTGAGAGCCAGGGCGGAGCTATGAGAGTTTTGCATGGACGGGTTGTAATTTGCGTGTTCTCTGCTCAGCTACGTTCTGGATAAAACGAATCTACAGGTGGAGTTTAAATGCTCTTGTTTGGGGTGTTTAACACAATCATGACGAGTAATCCTACCTGGCTTTGAATCAAGCTCCTTCACGTCTCACGTCACTGTTTGAATCGAGAAACCGGAATCACGTTTGGTAACCTACCGAGCTTTCAATCCAACTCCTTTCATCTCTTAAGGATTACTCTCACCTTTTTGCACGGCGGTATTTGGCTCTAATGAAATTAAACGTTTATTGACGGAATGAATCTGACATCAATCACACCGTTTTATTTATAGAGGA